>NC_072739.1:117658821-117960532 GCF_026930045.1 Uloborus diversus
TATTAATTAAAGATGAACTAATTCATTAGGACTAAGAGATTTAATTAGCATCTTCATTGTTAATTATGCATGAATTAATTGAAATTTATTCTTTAAAATAAATAAATTCTGCTAAATCTGGAACGAAGCAATGTTATTTTTTGGTAAATAGTATCTTGCAGTAGTTTGTATAAGATGGCATCACGCTATGAATTATTTTTCATCCAAATGATATAAGATTTTCTTAAAATCATATTACATATGTATGGTGTACTCTACACTATCAAGTAATGATGAAATAATTCCTAAGAATAAGACTTTTAATTACCATCTTCATTGTGCATTACGTATTAATTTATTGAAAATTAATTTTTTGAAATAAATTCTATTATTTTTTTTACGAAGTAACGTTATTTTTTGAAAAATATTATCTTGCAGTATTTTGTCTAAGATGGCATCACATAATAAATTATTTTCCGTCCAAATGACATAAGATTTTCCTCAAATCTTATTATATATGTATGGTCTACACTATCAAGTAATGAACTACTTAAAGCTGATTTTTTTTTGTTGGACAAAATAAGTGCCCGAATAATTCAAGCCTTTATTAAGCCCATTAATACATGGTGACATATCGATTATCGTAAAAGAGCATATTATATTATTATGTATTCCATAATTTCATTATTAAACGTCTTCTATCATTCACGTACCCAATCCCCACCCTGATATATCTATAAAAAGTTTCAAAAAAGTTCATCTTCAAGCAAAAAAACACTAGATGATAAAAAAAACTTCATTCTTAGATTATCTCGCAAATTATTGTTCCAACATTCCATGCACCCTCCTTAATCTGTGCTTTCGTAAGATTACGGATGTAGTTGTGGGGTGGGAAGATAGTTTGGGGGTTGGTTTTGGACGACAATTTTGACCCCACCCATTTTTGCTAACATGCTCAAAAGAAGACGGCTTGCCACCCTCGAGATTTTTTTTCCTGTGTCGCCTCGCTGTTATTAATGAAAAATTAGTGTCGTTGGGGATTTTGTCGTAAAGGAAATATTGGTTGGAGAGAATGTTCGAAATAGTGGCATTTCCTCAAGAGGAATTATCCACTTACCAGTGATGTTTCTGAAGGTTCGTGCATGCTCAAAGGAATTTTTAATGCCTGCTGAATATCCGTTGTGTCTTGTACTAGTTAATCAGGAAACATTACTGCATTCTTGTTTTCATCTTATAAAAGATAAAATCTGATAATGTATGGGTCAAGTCGATTAAAATGTTTGCTGCGTGGTTCACATTTTTCACAGACAATATTAACTGTTACATATCTAGTATAGATAAGCAGTGGCGTCACTACAGGTGGGCGGTCCGCCCCGAGTGCCACCCGTCTGGGGGGTGACACGCTAAGTGAACTTGCAAGTTTTTGAAAAATATGAAGCTAAAATGCATTTTTAAGACTACAACTTAGAAAAATTTCCAGGGGTAAACCCCCAGACCCCCCACTTTTGTTTATTTTCTGTACTTTAGCTCACTTAAAATTTCGTTATGACACAAATGTAGTTACATGAAATACACCGCCGGCTCAGTCATTCCAGCCGAGGACTGCAGTTTCGTGCTTATTAGCTCTCATCAACCCGGCACAGGAAAGTGACTGAGCTGGAGATGGAAAACCTCTAAAGGAAGTCAAGAGTGCCAAACAAACTGGTAGCTAATATAGAATTAGCACAGACCAGACGAGTGACCGAAGCAATAGTTCGGTTCAACGCGAAGATTGAAAGCAAAAGGCATTGGTATTTTCTATAGGGTATTTGCTATAGGGCGGTAACTTACTGCAAACACAAATGTAGTTGTTTCTGAAAATTGCATGAATTTCATGTTTACATAAAAAAAAAATCTTTTGCGTCTGTAAGGGAGGGGTGGAACCATAAACTACCGCCCCGGGTGACACCCGTGCTAGTTACGCCACTCAAAGATAAGTATGTGTAGAATTGTTTTTTAATATATTTGTAATTTTTAAATATCCCTCTCCCTACCCTTTGGACTTCCATGAAATTTGAGGAAACGGGCAACATGAAGTTTATTAGTATTACTATCGATCAACCATCACCAATCCATATTTATAATCGAATGTACAGTAACAAACATTTTAGTCTTTGTAATATCTTAGATCTTTGTTTTCTCATTTTTATTGCTTTTCATCTAATACCAAACAGTGCTGCATTTGTGTAGAACTATTTGCAATGCTACAAAGGGGTAATCAAATGCGTCAACAACTTGGCTATGACGAATTATATATGGGACAACAGAGGCCCAAAGAGTCCAATAATCATTTTCAACAGAGCTCCCCCCCCCCTTCCTTCTTTAAGAATATCAACATGACAGATTCAGTTTTTATTTTTTATTTCAAACTTTTGAGGTTTTCCTGCTCTATAAATAAAGTGTTTAAAAAGTGCAATGGCCTTGTATTTGTTTATTTTTTGTTCAAAAGTTGAAATTTTCTGGTAAATTTATTTGTACTTTTTCTTGTTTGAGTTTTCTATTGCTTTTTCTTGTTTATGATTGCTGCGTCTAGCCATTTTCCCTGTTTCGCTTGCTTTTGGCTTATTCTATGTGCACTGTCGATTTTCTTCTGCATTTGCTAAAAATGCAACTGAGAGTTTTTCTTCTTCTTTTTTTCTGATTAAATTTGTACGAACTGTCGGTTTTGTAAAATTACTGTAAAGGTTGTTGAGTTAATTTATTTCTGGGATTTTTTTAGTATAGTTTTTGTCTCTTAAAAATACTTTTTGTTTCTCGTAAGTTTTATGTAAACTGCAAATTCTTTCACAAAGAGAAAGAAAAAAAAAACACCGGTGTAAATAAGCGTGAGAAAGTTTCTGTTACGAAAATTTAAATGTCATCAACTATTCAAGTTCATGAAAACACTAATTGAAGTAATTTTCACGTCTGCTCCCCCTACACGTACAAATCCCTGAAGATAAAATTCTTAACTTTTGACCGTGTTTTATAACTCTTCTGTAACAAAATAAAAATATTACTTTAAGTAGCATTTATTAAAGTTCACAGAAATGTTATAAAGTTTGATAAAACATCAAAATACATTTCAACTTCAATAAATAATTTTAACAAAAAGCATTAAAAACATACGAGGATCTGCATACACAATTTTCTGTTCTTTTCAATGACACATGCATTAGAAGGACTGGATAAAAAAAAAATCCCCTTTTTTTTGGAAAGCAGAAAAACTGCATAATATATATATTTTTCCTCTTTTTTTATTTCATTAATTTCCTTGACTGTACCTGAAAATTCCAACTCGGCGTTTTGGATCACGTCATAATTGTGACAAACCTGTGATATTATGTTCACCCTTTACTAGGGGGGGAGCAAGCAGCTGACAAAAATTCATCATGCTATCACAGGAAGGCAAGGGGAGGGGGAGAAGAATATATATACTTCCCTGTCACAATGTCGTTCCCAGTACCGACCATGGGCGTTAACGAGCTTAGATAAGAGAATATTTTTTGCCATTTTTTTAATGCTTTTCAGATTTATTTTTTGAGAATAATCTAGAGTCACCTGCTGAGGTTTTTCGAGGGCTAAGTTTCGAAAATTAGCCCTGATTAGCTTTTTGCAATTTTTTCCCTAGACATTTTATTTTTAAGCAGTTTTTCATATTACTCTGATAGAGGCGTATGCATATTTTAACGTTCTTTCGCAAATGGTTTCGTCTGATCGTGTTCTAAAAACTGCGCTGCTGGGGAAGGGGTTTACGAAGGGTGTACTTAGGTACGTATTTCTTTTTTTTTTCCAAAGATGTGAGTGATGACGTTTTCGAACCCCAAATTGTCACTTTGAAATGATGTATGTTTTTTCCTCCTCTGCTGCGATGGCTGTGGCCAGTTCATAATAAGCGATTAGAAAGCTTTTTGTTCTTAATGAATAAACCAAGAATTTTCAACGCATGGAATCAAATACGTATAAGTTTGATACTTTTAAAATCAGATAAAAATTAAGGCTTGCTTTGAGTTAATATGGAATGTAAGTGGATATGACCCTATACAGAATTTCGAGATTTGTTGTTGCAGTTTCAGCCACGGGTAGATACATTGGGAGGGTCAAGGGGCTTATGCCCCCTCTCACCCCCCCCCCTAAACTTTCGACAATGTTATACATTCACATTGTGTCAAAACCATTTATGAATTAAATGTCAACAATTGCAGTAATATTTGTAATTCATTGAAAAAAATTGAAGTAAACATTTGAAATACTTTTCATTGCTTATGAAATTAATTAGTAACGTTTTTGCTCTGTTAAGTGCATTAGTACTGGCTGAATTGGCGCTATTATTAATACCCAAGCAGTTTCAAAAAAATTTTCTCACTGAAAATTATAGGATCGTTTCTAAAGGCGGAGGAGGGGGGGGGGTCAATCCATAGCATGACACCCCCTCTTCCGCCTAAAATGATAGCCTGCATCCGCCCTGGTTGCAGTCGTGTACAAATGATAGTTAGCGCATAGCAAATAATTGTTAAAATGTTATTTTTGCATTAACAATTAGTCAAACACATGTAATTTGATAAAAAAGAATCAGTAATTAATTGGTGTTGTGCTATTTCATCGTCAGAGCTCAGGAGCAGCGGCCATAGAAATATTGTAACGGATTCGGTGCGACTTCCACTTTCTTGAAATGAAGACACAGTTCTTGATAAAAACACAGGAAATTTATTTACACTATGTACAGGAGAAACCGTTAACAACTGCTAAATGATTCATCAGCAATTATCACACAACACCGTAAACTCAACGTTTACACACGTATTTACTTCCAAATACGAAAACAACACAGCGAAATGCCTCGCTATAAACAGAGCAAAATGCTATCAGTTCGAAATATCAATCGAAACTCACTGTTTATCCATCGCTAACGGCTTAAATACACCGAAAAGAATTTTCTCAAATATTCCACACGCTTCTCGAAATGCGTTGACCGTTAACAACGAAAAGAAAGAAAATAGGGGTCGTATACTTTAGCCGAATGAAAAAAAGGGGTTGTATATTCATTACGGGAAACTATTTACAGGTTACGTTCCTACAATAATTACTATTTACAGAATTTGTAACATTGCCCCCTCCCTAAGGACTGCACGTCTCGGGCAGTACGATCCCCAGAAAGGGTGCCAAACTTCTATCACAAGTTTACAAATATACACATTAATTAATAACTAACAGATACAGAAAACACAATAATAACAAGAAATATTACTAAACATTAAAAGCAAAAAAAATTATCTACAACTTTTATGTTATCAACCATGGTTGTTTACGTAATACTCATGAACTATGGCCATAGTATGGGGCTAACCGATCATAATGTACAACCCTAGGTTTTGCATTAGGTGATTTTTGGATCCTCACTACGACGTCATTTAGTCGGTTAAGGACTTTGTAGGGTCCATCCCAATGCGACTGCAATTTGGGTGAAAGACCTTTCCGTCGGATTTGATTCCATAACCAAACCTTGTCGCCTTCGTTGCATTCATGTCCAGTAGACCTTGTGTCGTATCGGGTCTTCATCTTCTCCGCCGCGATGTTGATTCGCTCTCGTGCGAAGTTATGAACGTCTTCCAACCGGGCCTGGAGATCCTGGATGTACTCCTCAGGTGATGAAGGCGCATCCGGAGGACGACCGAAGACGAGATCACAAGGTAGCCGAAGCTCTCGTCCGAAGAGCATCTGAGATGGGGCAAATCCGGTAGTCTCGTGGACAGCACTGCGGTAGGCCAGCAGGAACAAAGGTAGCTTCTTGTCCCAATCCTGTTGATTTCTGGATACCATAAGTGAGAGATTGTTCAGGATTGTGCGGTTAAATCTCTCCACCATGCCGTCTGATTGTGGGTGTAGTGGTGTTGTCCTAGTTTTCTCAATTCCGAGAATTTGACATAGGCCCTTAAACACAGCAGAGATGAAATTTCTCCCTTGATCGGAATGAATCTGCAAAGGTGTTCCATATCTCGAGATCCAGTGTTGGACTAGAGTCTCTGCTACGGTGGTAGCCTCTTGATCTGGAATGGGATATGCTTCCGGCCATTTGGTGAAGTAGTCGATGGAAACAAGAATGTATTTGTTCCCATCAGCAGTTCTTGGTAGAGGACCCAGGATGTCAATCCCAATTCGTTCGAAAGGAGCTCCAACGTTGTACAGATGTAGCTTCCCTCTGCTTCTCTTCTTCGGTCCTTTACGAGCAGCACAGGCGTCACAAGAATGGCACCACTTCTTCACGTCATCCTTCGCCTTGCTCCAGAAGAAGCGCTCCCGAACTTTAATGAGAGTTTTCAAGACACCAAAATGTCCTCCAGTCGCACTACTATGTATTTCTTTTAGAACATCTGAAATCCTGGATCGAGGAAGTAGTAACTGCCACCTAGATGTCTTGCCGTCGTCAGATTCCCATTTCCGGTGTAGCACGCCGTTCCGTAAATGGAGTGAGTTCCATAAAGCCCAGTATCTTTTTGTTGCAGGACTGAAGATGGAAACGTCCTGCCAGCTAGGGCGTCGACTGTCACTTTCCATGAACTCTAAAATTGGTTTTATGTCGGGGTCTTCAAGTTGATCTTTTCGAACTTGGTCATCACTCCATGGATCAGGTTCTGATGATGTTGGAGTCACTGTCACCTGATAGGCGGTAGGGCTAGTCGTTCCATACTGTTTCTCGATTCGGGAACAATATTGGCAGTTCTCAGGACAGGGTCTCCTTGATAAAGCGTCAGCATTACCGTGAGATAACCCTTTTCGATGCTTGATCTCCATGTCATATTCCTGGAGCCGCTGTATCCATCTGGCTATCTGGCCTTCTGGATTCTTGAAGTTCAAAAGCCAAGTTAACGAGGCATGATCTGTCCGAAGCAGAAATTTTCGGCCGTAGAGGTAATGATGGAAGTGTTCTACAGCTTTCACTATGGCCAGTAACTCCTTTCTGGTGACGCAGTAATTTCGCTCCGACTTTGATAAGCATTTGCTCCAGTAAGCGATGACATGTTCATTTCCGTCAATTTCTTGGGATAAAACAGCTCCGATGCCCTCGTTGCTCGCATCAGTGTCTAGGATGAAGGATTTTTCAGACTGAGGATAGGCGAGGATAGGCGTTGATGTTAAAGCCTCCTTCAGTCGTAGAAATGCATCTTCGCATTCTTTGGACCATTCAAACTTTTGCTTGCTCTCCGTCAGCTTATGCAAAGGTCGTGCAATGTTGGAAAAACCCTTCACAAACTTCCTGTAGTACGTGCAGAGCCCCAGGAAACTTCGCAGCTGATGGATGTTTTCGGGACGACTCCAACTCTTGACCGCAGATACCTTCTCTGGATCGGTTTGCACACCCTCAGAAGAGATGATGTGACCAAGATAGTTCACTTCCCGGCGGAACAAATTACATTTGGACGGACTTAACTTCAGATTGGCTTCCTTAAGCTTTTGCAGCACCTTCCTAAGATTTGCCAGATGTTCTTCGAAGCTGCGTCCCACGATGATGATATCGTCTAAGTAGACCAGACAGGATTCGTAAGAGAGTCCTCTTAACACTGTCTCCATAAGACGCTCGAACGTAGCTGGTGCATTGCAGAGGCCGAAAGGCATCACTTTAAACTGCCATAAGCCTTGTCCAGTTGTAAACGCTGTCTTCTCTCGGTCATCAGGGTGTATCTCCACCTGCCAGTAGCCGCTCTTCAAGTCCAGGGTCGAAAACCACTTGTGTCCGGAAAGAGTGTCCAAGGTGTCGTCTATCCGTGGAAGAGGGTAACTGTCTTTCTTGGTGATTTCATTCAGCCGTCGGTAATCGACACAAAATCTGGTGGAGCCATCTTTCTTTCGGACCAAGACGATGGGAGAGGCCCAAGGACTGGATGACGGTTCGATTACATCATTCTCCTTCATCTCTTTCAGAAGGGTTTCAACCTCTTCCTTCTTAGCGAACGGTAGTCGTCTTGGATGCTGTTTAATAGGGGGGTGTTCTCCAGTGTAGATCCTATGCTGCGTTAAATTCGTACGGCCAACATCCTCCGATGTAGATGAAAACAGATGCTTGAAGTCATCCACCAATTGTTCCGCAGCAGTTCTTTGGTCTTTCGTTAATGGTGCACTCCCAATTAACTTCGATGTCAAGGACTCAGAAGACACAGTCTCGGGGGAATTGATTCTTCTAATGATGCAGTTTACTGGAGTACAAGTTGCTAACACTTCACCTTTCCGGATATTCCTTGGCCTTTCACTCACGTTGGCGACTCTCACAGGAATTACATCCTTAGAAAGGTCAACAAGCGTAGATGCTACCAGCACTCCTTTTGGGTTATTGCTTAAGTTGGGGTATTCAATGAGTCCAAATCTAAAACTATTGCTTTCTTCAATGGAGCCGGGTATTAATGATTCTGACCTTGAGGGAATTGATAAATCTGTTTGGGCAATTATTTGATGAGCGGATTTTACATCACTTTCTGCGGGGAAAACGGCTATGTCTTCTCTCATCGAGTGCAGCTCATTAGTCTTGAAGTCGAGAGTGAAGTCATATTTCTTCAAAAAGTCCAATCCGAGAATGAAAGGGTCCGTGATATTAGCGACGAATGCCGTATGATGGTAGGTGGCATTCCCAAACATTATTTCCAAGTCCACTTTACCGTCAATCTCAATTTTGTCACCTGTCACAGTCTGGAGACTTACGCGTGGCGATGTCCACAGCAGTTTCAATCCAAATTCACGAGCCACATCTGTCCTAATGATTGTCACATTGGCTCCAGTGTCAACAATCAGTCTGCAGGGGTTCCCATTTACATGTGCGTAAATGAAAAGTCCATCACTGCCACTACTAGAAGAGGAAATCTGCAGAGCTTTAGTGGTGGTGATTTCCTTCCCTCGCGTAGCTTGGCGAGCCGGACAACTCCTTCGCAGGTGTCCTTCACTACCGCATTTCCAGCACTTCTGCTCTTGTTTCTTTTGGGCTGTTATGCTGCTCAGATGTCTTGTCAAGTCACCGAGTTGTCTCTCAAGTTCAGCGAGGTGGGACGACCTGGAATCAGACTCATCGGCTTCCTGAGTCCGGATTAGATGGCGATCCACACGGGTTGCTTCTTGGGCGACCTCGTATCTCATCGCATACATCAAAGCGGATTTCAAGTCGTTTACATTCGCCATCCGGAGGGCCTTCTGGATCTCAGGATTCCGAACTCCGTCGATGAAGTAGTTGAGTGCCAGGTTGTCCCGAACATCCGCAGGACAGTCGCAAAAAGCAAGATGAGACAGTCTCTCGACGTCCGCCGCTAGCTCTTGCAGGGTTTCCCCGGTTTTCTGGAAACGGGACTTCAACTGGAGTCGGCTGAACTCTTTCTGGCATTTCTCACCAAAGCGAAGCTCCAACGCAGATGTGAGGGCGGCGGAATCCAGGCGCTGGCTGTCCGGAAGGGTCTGAAGAATGTCCTCTGCGTCACCTCTTAGGGATGCTGCAAGATGGCAGGCCTTGGTAGCAGAGTCCCATCCGTTCGCTTCCGCCACTATCATGAACTGAGTTTTGTAAACCTGCCACGAAGTTTTCCCATCAAATGTGGCAAGTTTAATGGACGGTCGAGCAACCGATGGGGGAGCGCCAAACTGTACAGAGCTGCTTTCCGCCGCCAATCTCCTTTCCAGGTCTTTAAAGATGTCTTCTTTAAGTTGATGAAATTTTCTATCTTCTTCTTCGAGTTTATTTTCTACAGCATTGCATCGGCCTTCCACGGAACTTAATTTTTCTTCAAATTTCTCTTCGATAGCATCAACTCGATGCTCTATCTCATTAAATTTATTTTCCATCACAGTCTTTACCGAAGTAAGATCGTTTTTAATTTCCTCTTGGTTAGAAACTAGGTCATTTTTCAGCACCGTTAAATCACTTTTCAATTGGTTTTGATTAGCCGCCATATCATTTTTTAATTGTTCTTGATTAGCTGCCATATCATTTTTTAATTGTTCTTGATTAGCTGCCATATCATTTTTTAATTGTTCTTGATTAACTGCCATATCATTTTTTAATTGTTCTTGATTAGCTGTAAAACTTGCAGTCAAGTCACTTTTTAATTGTTCTTGATTGGCTGTAAAACTTGCAGTCAAGTCACTTTTTAATTGTTCTTGATTAGCCGCCATATCACTCTTCACAGAGGTGATTGCGTCAAGAAGTTGTTTTAATTGTTCATCCATTGCGCGAGTAATCACCATAAAAATAAAGTCCTAATTCAAAAAAAGTCTTTATGAAAAAATGTCCAAAGTCACACTTACTCCAAGAAAGTCCAGAAGAAGCCCCACGTTGGGCGCCAATTGTAACGGATTCGGTGCGACTTCCACTTTCTTGAAATGAAGACACAGTTCTTGATAAAAACACAGGAAATTTATTTACACTATGTACAGGAGAAACCGTTAACAACTGCTAAATGATTCATCAGCAATTATCACACAACACCGTAAACTCAACGTTTACACACGTATTTACTTCCAAATACGAAAACAACACAGCGAAATGCCTCGCTATAAACAGAGCAAAATGCTATCAGTTCGAAATATCAATCGAAACTCACTGTTTATCCATCGCTAACGGCTTAAATACACCGAAAAGAATTTTCTCAAATATTCCACACGCTTCTCGAAATGCGTTGACCGTTATCAACGAAAAGAAAGAAAATAGGGGTCGTATACTTTAGCCGAATGAAAAAAAGGGGTTGTATATTCATTACGGGAAACTATTTACAGGTTACGTTCCTACAATAATTACTATTTACAGAATTTGTAACAATATAATTTGCATGTTTCAAAAATTTGGCTTGTTGGATAGTGAGCAAAGAAAACCATTCTAATAAAATAAATTAATTACAATTTTGATAAATAAAAAAAAAGCTTTATTAGGTTGTCTTTAAATAAACTTATTTACAGTTTTTAGCATTTTCAATTAGTCATAGATAGCGCATGAAGCGCTACACTAACCCTAATTTGGAAAAACAAAAGCTCTCAATATTTTAAAATTAGGTTAATTTAAGAATATTATTGCTGACCTAGCCTGTTCTAACCAATTCTACTATATTCTACCACCTATGCTCTTACCAGCAAATAATAAAAAAACAGGTCAGACTGATTATATCTTGTTAAAAACAATTTTACAAAAAATAATTACTCTTGCATGCAGCAACTTGTCGTTCTATAACCACAATTATCGCCAGGCCCGGACCATTTGAAACAAGACGCCAATATTTGAATCCAAAACATCTACACATTTATGAACAATTATTTGTAAGTGAAAATGAACCAATTTTAATCGAATATTTGGATTTTGGTACCAAATGATGGGTACCAAACACTAAAATTATCCTTTCAGATGAAATATATATATTTTTTAAATTTATATTGATCACTTTGATTTTTAGAACTACATCTTTTACAGTAAAAGTGTTTACTTTTGTGCCACTTGCAGATCAATATATTAGTTGCAAATACGGAAGTAATTTTGAGAGAGAAAAAAAAAGTATTTCATGCACGTGTTATATAGTTACGATGTTTCTTAAATGCAAGAAAATGTAGCTATGCGACAAAATACGGTCGGTTTTCGTTTTATTTATTTATTTTTTTTGAGCAATCACGATTGCTTATTGCTTTCATTTGACTGTCCTTGACGTTACGGTTCCTTTTTCAGCTTGGACCAGGGCTGCAGCACCACCGTCCACCGGCGGCGGCGCGGCTGGTCCTGAGCACTGTCCACCGGAATCCACTTTTGCTGGGCGGTGGCGTCCATGTCCTACACACGCATGCTCATATACACTCCCCTACGTGTGCACGCCTTTACACACATACACACGCCTACGTGCACGCACGTAAGCCTGCATACACAACTATACACATGTAACCACCCAGGAGGAGGGTCATGCTTGGGGGGGGGGGAGCCGTTTCTAAAAACAATAACTCTAATCAGTAGGGTCTTGTTGCAACTCGTGATTGCGAAAAACATAATTTGAATTCAAAGTTTCGGAATTCAAATTAGAATTAATTGGGGGAAGTAGGTCACAGATTTTATTATTATTTTTTTTTCACTTAGTTCTATCTTTTTGCAGTGAGGAAAAGGCACGGTGTAGCTACGAAAAAGTGCGTATAAAGTTAACTTTAATATAGAACACAATCATATTAAATTCGCATCTACATCTCATAGTAAACTTGCAGAATAAAGTGAAAATACGCAAGTAGTATACTTCTTCATATGAGCTTTGTAAAATGACCGTTAACGTTTTCACAACCATTTTAAAACGTTTATGAAACTTTTAAATGCTATTGGCTACTGCATGCATAACACAAAAGCATTATCAATCCTGAAAGCTGATTAATTTATTTAATAAATTTTCACATTTAGTGATTTAGTTAAATATTTATTATTTCGTTTAAATTTAAGTGTTGTAATAAGTTTATTTATAACTTAGTGACAAACTTTCTGGCTAAAAGAATGTTGTAACAACCTTTAAATAATGAAACAAAGAACAAATTTTCTGATAGAAATATTTTTAACGAGTCGTGAAAGATTGTCACGACTGACTTATGCCTCACGATGACGAGTAAATTTACA
Organism: Uloborus diversus; assembly: GCF_026930045.1. Lineage (NCBI taxonomy): Eukaryota > Metazoa > Arthropoda > Arachnida > Araneae > Uloboridae > Uloborus > Uloborus diversus. The sequence goes on from NC_072739.1 coordinate 117,671,417, forward strand.
CACATTTGTTGTTATTGTTAGCTACGCGTCTCACAGTAGGCTTAAAAAGTGAAGTCATAGGTAACTATGAGAACATGGAACTAAAGCATCATTCATTTTTTGAAAACTGATTTATTTACTATGTAAAGTTTCTTTTATTGACTTTCTTAAATTGTATTGTTTCGTCTGAACAGAACTGTTAAATTAGTATCTTTATAACTTATAAAATGAATTTTCCGGTTAAAAGTGATTTTGTAGCAACAAGTAATTAATGAAACGGGGAACAAATTTTCCAACAAAAATATTTTGGACTAGTCATTAAAAACTGTCACGAATTGTTCTGAATTTTACGTCACGATGACTTATCAGATGTGGCTTTTTGTTCACAACCACAAAGCTTGCTCAATTAATACTTAGGCTGACAGAAGGGTAAATTGAAAGGAATGAGAAAAACGTACGAAAAAAAGGGAACTCTGTGAAACAAGCCGACGAAAAAATAAATTGTAGAAACTCTTTTATAAATCAATTAATCAGCAAAACGTAAAACATATTAAAAAAAATTTAAATGCAACACTTACTAGTATGAAAAAAAAAAGTTTTTTCTGAATGTTAGGAAACAAAAAAAATCTACGATTAAATGCCGAAAAATTGAGACGAAAAAGCAGACAATAAAAAACTTGATGAAAACGTTTAAAATAAGGAAACTGAAACAATGAGTGACAATCCCTCGCTCTTTTTCCTCCATACTTCTTTGTATCCCACTTTTTTATTCGCAGCCACGGTTAAAAAAATTGCAAAATGAACAACGTGTGACAAAAAAAAATTCGTTTCGCGAAGCCGAGCAGCAGTAAGTTTTGACGTTTTTTCCCTTTTACATTCGTTAACATTTTTAATTTATTATTCCACAACATTTTTTTTTCTTCCTTTCTCGTACTATAGTGTGAACCCTCTAATTTGTTTGTCAAACAGGATGTCAACCAATTCCTGTTACGGAGTGTTTAGGGTTTTCCTGTCTTCAGATCTCTCTTATTGTTCAACGTTTATCTCGATTTAATCATGAGTTCTCACTCCGTATTCGCAGCTTTCCTGCATAAACAAAGGGATAAATGTCGTTTTTCTCCCTAAATGTGAGAGAAAAAATCCCTCTTTAAAAAAGAATAATGATGAGAATAAAAAAAGGAGTGTATTTTGTTGAGTTAATATCTCTTATTATTCGATTTCGCTAGTTCTAGATACCGCACTGAGATATACCCTTAATGACCTAATTGAAAAAAAAAAGTTTTATGATTTTGTATATGTATCTAACAGATTAGACGTGGATAGACGGAAGTGTTGGGAAAAAATCGTCTGGGAGGAAAATAAAAAAAAATATTGCAAGTCATGTTCGCCCTACCCCCCTCTCTCGCTTTGATAATAGAAGCAGAGGTGTATAGAAAACAAAGGCAGCTAGAATTTCCAATAATTGCGTTTCAGCTTCATTTACAAAAATAGCGAGATTACATTAAAAAAAGCGTCCGCTCGCGTGGGGAAAAGAAACAAAAAAATTCCAAGCAGGAAACAGTTTTTAACATTTTCCCTAAACTCTGCCCTCCCCTCTCCAGCACCTCCCGATTCTCTTTGGCGAGAAGTGACAATAGCGTAAATACTAATGTAGTTCTTATAGATCGCAGTTAGAATGTTTTTAAACAAAAGACTGGGAGAAAGGCAGATAACGAGAGGAAGGTTAGCAATCTAAAATTTTTGCTAAATCGTTTTTTGTTTTTGAAATAATAGGCTCTCCAGAACTTGTTTCCACCCCCACCCCCTTTTAAAAAACACCCTATTGCTGGCAGAGATAATAAAACAGACATTGCTATCATCATTGGGGTTTTGAAATGGAGACAAAAAGGAACGAGTTGTAGGGGATGGAAAAAAAATCATAAAACAATGAAAAAATCGGTAATGCAACGAAAAAATTAACGGATTACCATTGTAGGAACAATAACAATAATCACTGGCACACACAAACGAATAAAAAAATATGAAACGTAAAATGAGAAAGGAAAAATTAAATAAAAAATAACCGATGAAGAAAAATGTATGTTTATTTGCTTAAAGACCGGATAGAACAGGATTTTTTAGCCTTTTTTTCATTGTTCTTCGCTTGTCATTGGTACAATGAAATAAAAATGTTTTAAAAACGTTCATGGTTTTTGTTTAATAAAGTTAAAGTGTAAAACTGGGGGAGAGGGAGGGAAAAAGGAGGCATGACGGTAGTGATAAGGACTGGGTATTGTTTTGTTTTCACCTTTTTATTCGAATCATTTGGCAACGGCTCGCTGAAGACGACGCGAAAAGAAAGGCATGACGTCATATTCATTGTTTTCCCGCCATTGTTTGTTCGAAATGGTCGTTTGGGAATCGGGCAATTTCGCGCCTTCTCTTGATTAAAAGAAAATGGCGGGAATGAGGGTGGCGAGAGGGAATGGGAATGAAAAAAATTGGCGGGAATTAATTGCCACCAAGAACTGACTTTGTCGTCTGCTTTGGGCGCGCAATGAATTCGTCGTTGCCAAGCTCTTCAGAGTAAAATACTACAAAAATGAGGTGCGAAAGGGAGAGAAAAAACTGTTAATGGAAAGTCGTCAATTTTTTTGAAACGTCTTTGAGGGTAAGGGACTCACGCCGATTAAAAAAAATCTAATTTTTTCAGCTCGAGTTTATTTAATTAGGAGAAAAAAAACGATATAAAAGTTTACGTTCCCCAGAAAATACTTTCTGAGAGGAGACAAAAAAAAAAGTTGTGGCCATAATAATCATCATAAAGAACAAATAATTTTCGAACTTTTTTCCCTTTCTCATTCAAGCATTAAAAAAAGTCTGAAAACCTTTGTTATTAAACATGAGGGTAGCTTTCTTAAGACGGTTGAATTGTAAGAAAAATTCTAAATAAAAACAAATAAAAAGTTACCAAGTCCTTATAATTAATTAGAATTACAGAAAAAAATATTTCCCTTTTTACTGATCTTCATAGCGTTTGTTGCAAAAAATCAATACGCATCGGTTTATTTAGGCTGTAATCTAAACATTTGCTTTAATAGCTTGCTTTTATATGAAACTGAATTAAAATTGGATTTTCATACAGAGTTAGCACAACTTTGGTTTAAATAATGTTATTTCGAATGTTCAAAACTAATTAATTGATGTAAAAACTGATAATTTATCATGTGTATTTTGAAGTTAAAGAAACCATTTTTTTGTGAACTGAAGCTAGTTTTGCTTTTTTACTGATCTTCAAGTTTTTTTATTAAAAATAAAAATTAATATGCATATGCAATGCATAGGTATGACTAACTATATTATCAGTTTAGAATTTAAAAATTTATTTTCATATGGAACAAAACAGTTACTGTGTATTGCCTTTTGCTGTGTTTCTTAAATCGTGACTTAACATCATTGCTTTAAGTGTATTTTCTTTTGGGGATGTTAAGCTTTAAAAGTTAGTGCTATGGAGTTGGGAGAAGTTCAAACTTCTGTTATATGTGTTAAAACTGCATTGATAAAAACGGTTTTCATCAAAGTTAAAAACATGTTTTCATTCAGAAGGCTTTATCTAATACTTTCCGTTCCTGTTCTTCTCTTCTCACTAATTTCATGTTTAATGTTCTTTCCTATACACATTTTCTTCGCGTGAATTTACCAAAGTTTAAATTATGGGAATTTGTACCTCAATTTGGAACGTTTTGGTTATTTATTAACTGTTTTGTATCTGAAACACTGAATACTGTTAATATCATTACAATCCTCATTTTTATTATTGTTATTACTACTTATCATTATCCTCAAAAACATTTCATTAATTATTTTTTCTATGACTGATATGTAGATGAGAGTATTTGATGCGTGACAATTTTCGAAGTTCCTTGGATTTACACGTTTTGAGGCATCTTAAATCCATTTTACCTTTGGTGGAAAAGTCTCTATGTGTGTAGCCTATTTTTATTTTTTGGATTCTCTACATAACCAACTATTGCATGCAATTGGAAAAATTCGGTTCAAATATGTACCCCTGATATAAATTGGCGCTGATTAGTTTTTTCGCCCTTTTCTAAAATGGGAGCTAAAATAATCGCAAGTATTTTCATCGTTGTGCGTGACAGCTGTATCTCAAGAAATAATGCTGGGATTCAGACAAAAGTCTGTCCATTGGTAGACTTCAGAGGGCATGACTGCTGGTTTGGATTCGGCACCAATATCTCTAGGGGGGGGGGAGGAGACAACCGAACATTTTTCTCGATATTGTCATCTTCTATATCTCAAGAAGCAAAGCACGGATTTAGACAAAATTTGGAATGCACACGTAAGGGGAAAGAGGTACTGATTCATTTTCGGCAACAGTTTGGTCAAGGAAGTTGGCGTAATTAAACGTTCGTTATTGTTAATTGTGACTGCTATATCGCTAGTAGTAACGCTATTCTTCGGACAAAATTTTGCATTTTTGTGAGGCTGGACGAAGAAAGCGCTGATTTATTTTCGAGCTCAATCGCCCGAGGGAGTTGGTATGCTTTTTTCATCGTATGTGCAAAATTATCCATTTTTCCAGGAGGGGACAATTGATTTTTATTACTTACCTCTTACTACGTATCTGATTTACACATGCATGGGGTGTGTTCTCTCAGCTTTTTTAATTGCAACAAATAATATATAGAGATGAAGTCCCCGAGCGAAATTCCCTTCTTTTTACGTCACCCAAGGTATTCTGAATTTTTTTAGAACTTCAATTTCATAAATATTTCGTATAATGTTCCGGATGCCCTTCCACTAAAAATAATCAAAGACCGCCTAAAACTGCGTTTTTGACTGCGACTCATTGCCCAAAATCAGTCCGACTTCACTCTTAATCCGAAGCCTGTCAAGAACTCGGAAAGAAAATCACTTACTCCGACTTCGAGTCTTAGAATTTTTAAGCTTTCTACTTTTCGACTACGATTCTTTTACTCCTAAATCGGTCTGACTCCGACTCCCTGAATCTGACTCCGACTCTGCCGCTCTACTTATGAATCCAAATTGTAAATGATGGAGTAAAAATTCATTTCATTATTTCTTTACCCTTTTTGTGGCACACACCAGGGTTTTCAAATTTTAAACTGGTTGAACTTTGGAAAAGCTTCGAAATCCGCGACTTCAGAGGATGGAGAAGAAGATTAAAACCGGCTTTTGTCGTCCTCTTTGGCTCTGAGTGAGAATCGGTGAGTCACGCGCTGTTGTCCAACAGCTTGTCCCCTACTGTACAGGGAAGAGGGGAGTGCAAAGTAAACAGTCACCGGATACTTTCTGTGGCATGGGGAGGTTTGTGGGGCTGAGAGAGAAGATGCGGATCGATAATTCGATCAGTTGCACGCTCTAATTATCGATTCTGGCCACTATCGATAAATACGTCGGATATCGAAGTGCGAGTCTTCATAATTGTAAGTATGATCAATTGGATTGGGATTTGTTGGAATTAATTCAAAGACTTAGACTGTCTGGTAGCTGAAAAATTTCATTTAGGAACATATTCGAGCGATCCCACTTTCACGTGCGAGACAAATTGGACTAAATTCTTCTTTATATTTGAGCACTCTATACATATTCGTTAGTACTGAAAGTTTAAAATTTTGCTGACCTTGTGTGTTTTTGTTAGTAGTTTTTTTCGTCAGTATCTTTTTTAATTGTAATTTTTAAAATGAAGTTTACCTGTAATGTGTATTTTCAGACATTGGTTTCAGATTTCTCAATTACCACAAAATATACTCCGAATCCAGTGGTGCAAAATTTTTCAATATTGATAAAAAAAATTAAATGCCTCAAATGTCTTTTTTTTAAATAACAAACGTGATGTTGTTACACTTTTACATCAGTTTTCTAACTCCTAAATCATTTCTTCCAATTAAAACTTGATAAAGAATGAGTTGTGGATTGATCTTACTAATAACTGGAAATAGTAAGCTTAAAATAGTTTTAATTTCCCCCTGCAAAATTGCCACTTTTGAATTTTGAGATTGGATATCTTCATCATCGATCTTAGATCTCCCTCTCACTTTTTTTTATTGAAAAGAAACACAGATTGGGCCATTATAAAGAAAATCAGACATTTTTGTCTTGTACGTGACAGCTTAATAAGTTATTTCAAAAGTAATACTAAAAAATCGTAGTTATGTTTTTGAGCAATCACGATTGCTTGGTGTTCTCATTTGACTGTTTTAAATTCCTATAATTTTATTTTCCCACCAGCACCCTCTGCCAGCACCACCGTCGCGTCGACCGGCCTCACGATGCTGCTCCTCTTGCGAAAACCGTCTCCAGGTTGCGTCCATATCCTACACACACACGCATACACACACATGCCTACACACACATACACACACTCATGCCTGCACACAGACACAAACACATGTGCCTACATACACAAACACACACACACACACCAACGCCTACACACACGCGCGCGTACACACACAGCACTGCATACATAACACGCACACACATGCATACATACACATGAACACACAAGCACACACACCCACACACATGCGCCTACACAAACACACGCGCATTCATACACACACACGCTCGTGATTGTGAAAAACATAATTTGAATTCAAGATGCCAAAAATTCAAATTAATATAGTTTTGTATTTTTTTATTTATTTGTTTTTGTGATTGTTTTTTTGTGTACGAAACCACACATAAGAGTGATTTCTAAGACAAATTTGTTTGTTGTGTTTTATAAGGAACTACAAGAAAAGTTTTTTTTTTTTTTTTGAGTTGTTTTCTTTTTTTTTATTCTGCTGAAAAGAAGATGAATTAGAAGTTTTTCTCAAAGGTCGCAATTTTGAATCTTAGCGGACAAAAACTGAATATGATGACTGATAGCTGAGCAATTTTTGATCAGAAATAAATAGTTGCACTTAATAACAATGTAAAAACGGTAGCTGTTGCTTATTGTGATCATGGTTAATATCATAATGTTATAAATCATTTAAGGTTATTCAAAGTTCCAGTTTCCGAACTTCGCCATTTTTTCAAAGTTAAATTTATTTTCTTTTTATTTCCAAATCTCTAGGGTTTTTGTGTTATTTTTACTAAAAACCGAATCATCCCTTGATTAAAACCTTCTTTCGCAAACGCAAGTTCTCGTTTTATCGTTTTATTTATTTACTTATTATTTATTTATTATTTATTTATTTTTATTTTTTTGAGAAAAAGAAAATTGTTCATAAATAAATAAAATTTTGGTCGAAGGAGCTTTATTTTAAAAGAATACAAATCTTAAACGGTATTCTTTCCAGAACACTTAATGCGACGATTGTCATCCAAAAGTAAAAACATTTTTCGAAAAATTCCTTTTAACATTTATGCAGTGGCGTACCTAACATGGGTGACTCTCAGGGCGGCAATTTCTGTCAACACCTCCCCCTCCCCCGGGAAAATTATGAAATTTAGTCTTAAAATTGCATTTTAGTTTTGTATTTTTCAAAAAATTGTAATTTAATTTGGGGGTGGGACGGAACGCCTCCCTCCCCCCCCCGTATCGACGCCACTGATTTATGAGCGAAATATCTAAACTCTCAAGAGTAAAACTATATTTTCCTTAGTCTTACAATTTCAATATCTGCCGATTTTACATAAAAGTATTATATAAAAATATAGGGGAACTTGAGACGCAGTGAAATATCTAAGAAATTAGAAATTTGTTTTGAAAATCACAGTACATACGGAAAGAACATTGTTTTTTTTTTAAATAAAACTTGCATTGAAACAGTATTTTTAATTTTGTTCAGTCAATTTGTACTTTTAACAAAAATTGGATTTTTTTAAAACTTTTTTTATGGAGCAAAGTGAAAAACAAAACAGTTTTCTGATTTAAAAAAGAAAAGTTTCTGTTTGATAATTAAAAACACTTTTGATCAAATGAATGAGTAAATAAAAGAATGACTGCAGAAATGATTGAAAAATGAAGCAATGAACTAATAAATGAGTTAAATAATTAATCATTATGTGAGAAAAAATAAATGAGTGAATAAAATAGTTAATTAATAAGAAAATTAGTGCATCAATGAATAAATTAGTGACTTAACAAGGGAATGTAAGTAAATTAATTAGTAAATTAATGCATAAAAGATTTAATAATTTGTTAAACAGTTAAACAAAATGAACTATTGCTATTCGCCCCGCTTGTACTTGACTATATGTAAAAAATATTTTAAATAAAAGTAAGCTTAATATTAAATAAATAAAGCTGCACCGAGTATTAGTAGCTCTCAGTTAATATTTAAAATGTTAATAACAAGAACTTTATTCTTTTTTAATAACAAATAATAATTTTCGAATTATCACAAAATATTACCTCCGAAAATCATTTTTTTTTAAATTTTCTTTTTTTTCACATGCTTTGGTCTCATATATCACTTTTTCCTAAATGGAATGGATCCTATACTACATGTGGTAATGTGGTACTACAATAAAATATTATCAGATTAAAATATTATCACGTAGGTGATTCTAGAAACAAAGTAAATGTTTCACCATTTCACTTAGCCCCACATTTCCCTACTGCAGAGTTTGAAATGGCACAAAATTAACCGGTGTTGCTCAAATTACCTTGAATGATTGCATTTAAAATAATTAGGAGCTGAAACCTATTGGTCTTCAATGCTAGAGCGGTTGTTGAAATGTACGAAAGTAAATGTTTTTAGTTATGTACGAACTTCTTGTAATGTGATGCAACTGAAATTTTTATAGTCTTGCTTTTATTTTCAACTTGTGTCATATTAACTGTAACCTTAATCCCCATACTTATTAGTATTTAGTTTGTGGCAACACTGTGCCATCTTTATTATGAGAATTTGTGGCAACACTGTGCCATCTTTATTATAAGAATTTGTGGCAACACTGTGCCATCTTTATTATAAGAGATATGCGTAGCAATTCTTGTAATGAAGATGGCACAGTGTTGCCACCATAGACTAATAATAAGAGTAGACCGAGCTATGGCAACCCTTTTGCTGCTCATAAACCAAACCATGTGACTGGTGGATATCCTAGCAACAGCGGGCGTTAATCGTAGCAGACGATCAACACCAACGCGAAATAAAATAAATAGAATTGATGGAACACGGAAGAATGATCTTTTATGGAGTCCGATTTGTAAATTTGTTATTCTTAGTTGTAAATATTTTGTTAATATAGTGAGTTTTTCGTTTAGATAGTATTGTGCACTTTCTTTAGTCAATTTCAATAACTCTCTAAGCAATAAAAGATGCAAGCGACCAAGAAGAATCAGCAAACGGTAAGATTTTTACCTATTCAATTTAAGTTACCGATTAGTACATTTTTGCGTTAACGCAAAACGTTTACGCCATTTCGTTCACGCCAACGCTGACAGCTCTAAATGAAATAAAAGTTACCGAAAACTGATCAAAAACTATTACTAATGTCAAAATAATGCATAACTAAAAGAAAAACAGTTCAATCTCTGCACCTGGAAGTTTTTTTTAATGAAAACACATTGTCTTAAAATACATGTCGAGTGCCAAACTATAGATAATGCTGCCATCTAGCAACCATGCTGCCAAAGTCTTCGCCAAGCCCTTCCACTAGTCACATGATACATCTATGAACCAATTTTCTTTATCAGCAAGAATATACTCTTATTATTAGTCTATGGTTGCCACTAACTATGGGGATTAAAGTTACAGTTAATATGACAACTTGTTTCTTCTTAAGTTTTTTCTCTAAATTCTTTTTAAAGTGGACGTCATCACCCTCTCAAGTTTTAATATTAAAAGTCCGACGTTTACGGGTCCTTTTTTCTTTTGATCCTGTAAAATGCTTGGGAAGTTTTATTTTTCTGATTAAAAATTAAATGTAAAGCCTGTTTTACAATCTAGCAGGATGAAACCAATAAGCTATGTCCGACTCAAAATGGCAATATTTGCGTTTACTGAGAAGACATTAGCAAACGATGATTTTACCTGCAGAACAAATTCATGCTAAACGCAGATAACTGAATGTCATTAGCGACCTAAGGCAAACTGATCTACTTTCGTGACCTACAGAGTAAACATTGGTCTTTGTATTTACCATCTATCACCGTCGTCCCCTGGAATCACGAATGACTGGTGATTATATTTCTAAAATTCCCTCGCTATCAAGCATCCCCGCAGCGGTACAGACGAATAATCCACATCTCAAAACAATAATTCACTTTAATGTGACAAGTTGCTAAGTTGCTCTATTCAGCTCTTCGCGCCATTCACCTTCCTTTGGATGCACTGATGAGCGTCCTCGTGTTCCCATTGTTAAGAGTGAACCCCCGCATCCGATCTTGTCGCCATGGAGACCAAAATGGCTGACATCAGTTCTTATTTACCGGAGTTGAGTTGCTTGTTTAAATTAAAAGCGTGCTGTTTGTCGTGCGAGAGCTTAACTGAGGGATTTATACATATTACTTCCTTTTTCATTCATGGTAAGCAAGTTACTATTAATAATAATATGGTGATTATGATGATACTAATAATAGTAATGATGATAATGATGATATCCTCATATAAATAATAGCCGATGGTAAAGTAACCCGCGTGTTTCAACAATGAAACTCGCGATACGGCGTTATAATTTGATAATATGTTTTGGTAATGTTTGACATGCATGAAAAGCTTCATTAGGACAAGGCTGAACTCGATCCGGCGACTTAACAGTTTTACCTATAAGAATGTCCTTTTAGGAAAACGAAGGAATCGAAACAATTCGCAATTCCAATAAACTATAGGGGGCGCTGCAGCCACTCTCTAATGGCGGATGAAAAAGGTAAAAAAACAAACAAAAATGCTGTAACTTATAGCTTGCTTTGAAGATTAGTGAATGACAGTAATTCATCATAGTGTTTGTAGGAAGTTTTATTTTCTATTGTTCTGAAATTACATTACACTATAAACTATCTGAAGCCTGTAATTTACCCCAAAGAAAACCCGTGGAATGGAATATTTTACCTTTTTCGGTAGTATTGTAAATAACAGCAAGGTAGCGTATTCGAGCTCTGGAGATGCGAATTGACGCTATCTACTGGAGTTTAGGGTTAATCCACTGGTGTTAGGGTTAAAATTTCAACTATAAAAATATTATTGAACATTCAATGGCTTTGTCCAAATGTAGAAACAATTTTCACCCGTCATACCATGACGGGCGACTTTCTAGTTAATAATATTGATGATGATATATTAATATGTATAATAAGGATGATGCTGATAGTGAAAAAACAATTATCACAATGATGCTGATGATTGTGATACTGATTATGATGATATAAATGATGTTGACGATAATAGTAACCAATAATTATAATTATAATAGTAGTAACGATGATGAAGATTGTTCTAATAATAGTAATATTAATTATAATAATGATGACGGTGATAGTGATAATGAGGATGATGCTTAAGAATGATTATGATGATATTATGGTGATGATGACGATAATAATACTGACAATAATAGTAGTAATTGCAATAATAATATAATAGAACAGTCCTTTAAGGCAACTTTGTACACCACTCCGTATTTTTGGTACATAGATTTCACAAGAAATTGTATAAGTCCCACTGCTACCAAGGATGTAAATTGAGTTTTCTACTTTTTATTTTGCAAAATAAGTTGGCAACATAGAGCACAGCTAATTGTATAATCCAGTTTATCGGGAGGTATTGTTCCGAAACTAGTCTTGAATACTGAAATCAAGTTGTTGAAAAATTTTCGTCTCCTATCCTTTAATTTTCCATGAGATGTAAAACGAATAGGAATCTTAATGTAGTGCTGTGATATAAAAATAGGGAGTTTTTAAACAGTTAGAAGTTTTTATTTTTCAGGTTCCAAGTGGCACAACTTTTATTAAAATGATTTTTCTACATATCGTTTCTGACATGACTGAAAGCTGTGCTTAAAGTGTTAGGATAACTTCTAACTATATGTAATTCATTTTAATGATTATTTCGTTGACTTCAAAAAGTACTCAAAATTTAAATGAAAACCCTCATTTTACTTGCTTGATCTGAGATTAATTCATCTGCTCAAAACACGATCAAATTACATTTAAATTAAGAATTAAATCATTGAATTACAAATTGCACAAAATGAACTGAACTGTGGATGCGGCAAATGTTTTTTTCTCATAAAATTCTTCCCACATTTTCGAAGCTTCAAACAACAGTTAAATATGCCTGAAAGTTAAAGGATCCCCGAAATCAAATGTAAAATCTTAAATTGAATTCTTTTGCTGCTTAAAAATACCAAAAAGATTGATTTGTGAACTTAATTGTATGGTTGCTCTTAGAAAGTTTAGCGACATATTTTGTTCACTTTGTTTTACAATGAAAAGTTGTTTAAAAGAACTAAAGAGTATAGTGTTTGAATAAAATTTACTTATTTAATTTTAAGGTTTTTTTTTTTTTGCAATTGCAATTGCAGAAGAGTTTTTTCTTGCATTCTCGGCATTTGCAAGAAAAAAATCTTCTGCAATCTTCTGCATCTCTCTTGCAAGAATTTCTAAAGAGCGATTGGTTCTTTGCTGAACATCATGAAACACATGTTGTTAATAAATTTGTTTCTTTAAAGTAACATCCACAGCTAAAACTTCAATTGTTACTTAGAAGATCAGTGAATTAACAGGACAAAAGTGAAATTTAAATAAAGTGAATTAAAGATTGAACCAATATTATGCCTTCTTTGATTCAAATGTAGTTAGTATGTAGTAGTGGTTAAGTAAAACTTTAACTTTAAATTAAAACATAAATTTTAGTATAAATTGAGATTATACATTGTAAAGTATGAACGTTTTTGACTTTTACTGAAAGAAGCAATTAAATATGACTGATTATCTGCGTTGCTGGTGTACTGTATTAGAAAACCAAATTCTTGTTATTGCTTTAATTGATTAAAAATTAATTAATTGTTCAACGCAGTTAGCTTCATTTTTTCTATTAAAAGTGAACGGCAACCTAGTGGATAAGATATAGGTTTCGGATTCTTTGCCCGACGGCGCCAAATATCCATCAAGAACTTTCAGAAATCGTGTTCGCTAAATTCGTCGATCTGAAAGTTCGACAATGGACGTTATCAGTTTATATGGTTGTTGAGTTTCGGTAGATCCCCCCCCCCCCCCCTTCAGAGCAATGGTCGTGGACGTGGTAATGCCGTCTATCGAAGCCAGTCAGAATCTTCCTAGTTGGATGCTTCACTTACTCCGGAGCCGCATCCTTACCCCCTAAATTCATTCCCACTTAGCGAATGAGATTTGGGTCTCTCAAGCAGGATTAATAGCAACACCTTTTTTTCTAATTGACCGTTTGATGAATTCGATATTTTAACTTGTCGTCTATGTAGTCTTACGTCACAGAGATAAAAAAAAAAGTTAGCCGTAACATAAATGCACGGAAAAACAAATTAGTCTTTTATTGTAGCAACTATTGTCATAAAATGAACTCTAAGTGATCAAAAGCATAACGTGCTTTTCAGAGGTTAAACTGTATTATATATTTAAATAATATACATGTGTATCCCAGTAACGTCACTAGGGTGGTGTGGGGGGAAGTCCGCCCTTGGTGACACCCTTCTCTAGGAGGACAACCAAAATGGATTTTAGAGATTATGAGAAATATAAATACTTCAGTTCTGAAATTTTCCCTACATAATTATATTTTAATCTAATACATGCCAAAATATAATTAATTTCAAGGAAAATGAAGCTTACTTTTGCAGGGAGGGGGAAGTAAAATATGCGTCGCGGGCAAATTTTACATAAAATGCGTTCATAAACTACTCTTGATTTGTTAATAAGCTTTCGTAACACCCCCATTTATTAAAAATAAATAAATAAACAAACAAAATTATACGAAGATTATGGTTACATAAATATTAAAAGCTTTTTCCCGAGGGGAAGGAGTATAATGCCACAAATTATCGCCCAGAGAGATACCCGGAACGCTACTGTATATGCTACAATTTATTAAAAACATATGTACTCTCATAAAGTAATTTTTTAAGTGATAAGTCATAAATTAAATTAAAATTAGGTTGTGAGTTTTAAAAAATTGCTTTAAATCATTTCGGCAAACAATACTGTCTGTGTCAAAACACTCAGAGCTAGTTGCTTGTTTGTTTTTTAAAGGTAAAATAAGCTTTGTAGAAAAAGTAGTTCAAATGGTTATGAAACTTCCATTTATCTAATTAGATTTCTGATTTTTTTTTTCATCGCATGTTACGTAACACAGTATTTTAATTTATGTTTTCTCATTTAAAGCTAAATGTTCCAAAGAAATTTATTCGTTTGCCATTTTTCACTGAATACAAGTTCAAAAAAAAAAAAAAAAAAATTTCAGCTCTGTTTTTGCTCTCAATGGAATTGCAAGCAGCTCTTTCTTTCATTTCCCATGAAACCACTGAAAATGAACATATTTTTAAAACGTTTTGTGCGAAACCACAACCAAAAAATTACACGCCTCTTTTCAGTAAAAAATTAAGGGGGCTTTTAAGTCCCTGGTGGATCAGGGAACGCCCCTTATGCACTACATTTTCCTTGACCACTGTGCGTCACACCTCCATTGTTGGTGCTACGGTAACCATAGAAACGCGGTTCAGTATACTGTGAATAAAACCACGTTTCTAACTAAAACTTGGAGTGTTACTCCCTTCCCCTTACACTCCTTTTATTGTGACCGAGGTTATTTATTAATTTGCTTCTCACAAATGCGAGGTATTTTTTGCCCAGGCCTTCTTTTTGCTTGTTTGATGTAGCGGTATGTCAGTACGTGCATGCATGCGTATGTGTATTCCATGTTATTATTCTAATTGTGATATACCCTTTTGAGGTGATGTATTATGCAATGATGTTGGTTGTGATATGGTTTTTGCGTATGAGTTGTGTGTTACCACTCGACAAGATTTAGTTTGGTTGCGGCCGTTGCTCCATTATGTCTGTTCTTCTTTCTGCCGCTAATTGCATGCTTTTTAGCTCTCTGATTGATTTAGTGAAGGTTATTTCTTCAATTTTTAGCTTTTCATGGTGCTAGTTAATCTTCTGGTTACTATTGTTAAGAAGTTTTGAACTGGAAGTCATTTATGATACCACTTTGTCCGACAAGTCAAATCAATTACTATTATGTATATTCCCACTTTTGCGTAAAGCTGTAATTATTTTTCCTTAACCTAATATTTAAAGATTTAAAAAAAAAGAAACACTCACCAGTCTTTTACACATTTGAATATACTTGAAGACATTTCAAATTACGCTTTATTTTTTACATGTGTCTCCTTAATTTTTCTTAAATATTTAGGCACTGAAATTAATTTTTGAGTTACGTTTTGCTCATTTCTCCTAGAACCAAAGCAAACATCATCCTCTTTAAAAAGTTAGTTTTTAGTTTTTCTATTTAAAAAAATTCTAAATATCTATCCGTCCCCCCCCCCTCCTCCTTTATATCCCCAACGGCATATCCAGATGTGAAGGGGTCCATCTCAGCGAAAAAAAAATTTGGAAGCGCATAAGATATTACTAAAACTCCGTAAAGCTAAATCCGTCTTGAGCAGAAGAATATATACAAACTACTTAATAAAATGTCGTTTTTTTCAAGTTATGTATGTATTTTATTGTGGGTTTGCAACTTTAAAAAACTTGAAAATTTGGAATCGAGAACTATCTCCTATCACGAAATGTTGAAGAACAAAACAAAACTTAACATGACAGAAAAAAAAAATTAAAGGAAATAACTCTTAAAATTTTGTTAACAAAGTTAACTCTGAAATTATCGCGAGAAATAAAAATTTGAAGGAAGGGAGAGGAGGAGATTCGTTTTGGAAATTTACAAACTTTTATGTGGAGCGTACTTAATTATATTTTATTTAAATTTTAATCAATTTATTTCATAACTTTCGTTTGGGGTTCAGGTGCTGATGTGCACATGTAAAAGAGCTTTCACTGATATTAAACAACCTAAAAATTAGTGAACCAGTGCGCAGAAAAGCAAAGAAAATAGTTACTCGTTGAAGAGACGGATATCCCTCAAAACGAGGGGGGGGGGGTTCATTTGAAGGGTTAATTCAAGAAAGTGAGACTTTTCTTCCTTGCTTCCTTGTCACTTAAAAGTCAGCAGACTAATGTTACGCCAGGGGTGTCCACCAGGGAGGGGAGTGTCATGGTGCAGACTGTGCCATTGAAATTTTTATGGGGGGAAGGGTGATTTGAGGGGTATTTTTCTCATTTTTAGGATGGATCTCTGTGGTATTTAGGGGGTAGCTCCCTTGCTCTTAAGGGGTTGAGCACACCTGGTTATGTAAAGAAGCAAAACTCAGGAGGTTATGAAAAACAAGACACAATCTGGGCTATATACAAATATGAACTAGATGGTGCTAATTTTCTTTCTTATAGTCTCTGGGCTAGTTTCAGAAAGGATCCAAACGACAAAACGCGTTAAAGATATGCAAATCAATTTCTGACTAGCTCTCAGTATGCACAGGCAAGATAAGTTTGACGACCGCTAATCCTACTTGACAGTTCTGGCAGGAAAGGAGAGAAAAGCTTCCCGGTTGTCTAAGCATGCAAGAAGTGCGCCCCCGAACATGTCTGTGTGTACCATTGCATTGTGTTTCTAAGAAGTAAGGTTCAAAAAAAAGTGAAAAGAAAAATTCATAAGAACGCCAGCTCAGCGTGTGGAGAAGAAGAAGACGTAGGCGTCAGGCTGCATAAAAAAGAAAAGGAAAAACAAGCAAACCGGGTAAAAATAAAAACATCAAAAATGCATCTCGTAGCTAAGGTCAACTTTTGCTAGCTACGAACATTTTTGCTTCGAAGCAGGATGTTTACATAAGTTGCGGCCACGTCCAACAAACAGTTGTTGATCTAAGGACTCGCCGCTTTTTGCTGTTGACACAACTGCCTCCTCCTCTGCTGGCTTCACCACCCCTCCTCTTTTTCCTCTTCAACCATCTACCAATAACTTTCAGGTTCTGCCTCAAAAATGGGCGCGGACCCATCGCAGAAGGATTCTCTTCGATATCTATATCTATCTAAATGCATGCATGTGTGACGACGGATCAGATGTGTTCTTGGTGCATGCATGTGTGGCAGAGAAGCAGATCAAATGCTAGGTACATGCCTGCGAAGAAGTTTTGTTTGCGTCGTACGTTTCTAAAAGTCGTTTCTCAATTTAAAGGGAAGTGAAATGAGTTTTTATGTATTTCTTGATAATAAAGTTTCTCATTTTTTTCTCGTTATCGACAGGTGATTTGCTATGGAGAATTTCAAAATGTATGTTAAAGTGTTTCGTACAAGCAATTTGAATTACAGCTATCAATTCGGTAAATATACTTAGGTCAAAAGTTGCTGTGATAGAGGTTATGAAGACAAACACTCGAAATGTTCTATCACAAACAAACCTTATATTCTAAAATAAATATGGAATGGTTCTTAAGTTTTATCAAAAAAAAAAAAAAAGCTTCCCTCTTTAACTAAGAAAAAGATCAGAAAATCGACTTATGTTGCTCTTAACATAACTTAATCCGTAATCTTTTGTAAAATGTTTTATAGCTGCAGTTGGAATTACAGTTTTCGATCCGGTAAATATATTTTCATCTAAAGTTGCTGAGACAGAGGTTATGGAGACAAACTTTCGAAATACTCTATCACAAACGAAACCTTTCATTTTAAAAGAAATGTATAATAGTTCTTAACTTTTATGTTTAAAAAAATAGTTATTTTTTTTAGCTAAGAAAAAGACATTATAGTATCCACATTATGTTACTCTTAATAGAAATTAGACTTTAACAAAACTCCATAACCTCACACAAACACTGTTTCAAAACATTCAATAAATACAATTGGCAAAGTTAAGTTTTTTTCACAGTTGGCCAGTTGAAAAGGCAACCCAAATTTAAATTCTCGAAATTAAGAATGTGGTGTCTTCTATTGGTTCCAATTGAAATATCGCGCTCTATGAAGCCAATTCTTTCTGTTGATTTTAACAAGAAAACCTAGAGAGTTTCGACATTGAATTTCAATCTTGATATATGCTCCTTGTGGTTACGAGATCATATTCCCCCCCCCCCCCAAGAGCCACATTGAATTGAAATTTATGAACACTTTTTCATTTAAATATTTCTGAGCTGTAAAAATTAGCTACAGACCGTTTTATTACATATATATTGTAATACAGAAGCAAAGGGATGTAAGTGGACATTTTAAAGTTTCGAGTAAAACGCGTTTTAAGTTCAGATCCTTGGTAGGCTTTCATTGAAAATGTTTTCCACACCATGCTGTATAGCAACACCCACCAGACCTACTAGTACCACCTCTTGTCCTAAAACAGAGAAGAGGTCCTTCTACCATTTGTACTGATTATCTCCAAATTTTTAACTTGGGCACTCACATCCCTTTGCTCCTCACTGTCTCATATAATGAGTTTTATCATTAATTGTTAGATGACTTCCTTACGCATGAACCTGAGGTAAATGTTAAAGTAATAATGAATCCGCATTTAAAACGTTAAAATTTTCGGTGAATTGCTCAATTCTTGATGTCCCTTTCTGAATGGTAATCACAAAAATATTCCGTCTTCTTAAATAATGCACTGATTTAAATATATATATGTGCACCTGTTGAATACTTTTTGTAAGAGGGCGACATTAAAAATAAAAGAAACTCAAACTCATTAAAGCCTTCTCTAAAATTACTTTTGATTAATAAGGAATCAGTAAATAATATTTTGAACTTCATTGTCAATTATGTTTAATATTTTTTTATCTTCGTTTTTATTCCTTTTTTTTCTCATTCAGTGTGTGTTAAGCATTTTTGCTTCTTTCTGTTTCTTTGTTTTCAAATTTAGGTTTCCTTTGTTTATTTTATTTATCCAGAGCTTAATTCGCATGCAAGTTTATGGGAGTTCATCATCTGCTTGTTTTCTGTTTTCATGGAATTTCTACACATTAGACGAAGTTTATAAAGTATTAGAAAAATGGCTATTACAGATTGAGTCTCACTTTTAATTTATACTTGTGATAGAAAAGACAAAATAAAATTCGGCACATCAAATGCGATTTTTAAACATTAAAATGATCTTAAAATAACAGCAGAATTGGAATTTCTGAACACAGTAGCATATTCATGCAACGATTTGAAATCAGTTTTAAAGTTCAAAACCAAGCGTAAAAAAATTGTTCTGATCTGTTTTCTCCAAACAGTTTTGGCGAGAAATTTTGGCTGGTTTTTGAACATTTTTTTTTTTAAGCAAAAAAAAAAAAAAAAAAAAAAAAAAAAAAGAAAGAAAGAAAGAAAAAGTAATGACATTAACAGTCAGGTCTAGATAACCAAACCTAATCGTTTCTTACAATTTAATCAATTTCTTTCGAGAAGGATTTGGTTTGAGATTACATTACTCTTTTCGGTATCTGTACTTTTAACCACCAATAAAACTTCTTTGTATTTTACTGCAGTAGTTTTACTGTTATATTTTAAATTTAAGTCGTTGCTTTATTTATTAAATCATAATTAATGAGCGTACAACTTCTCAAGGAAATGCGTCAAAGAAATAAAGAAAGAGAGAAAAGGAAAAAATGAAGAAATATAGTACAAAGTGAATAGACCTTATTGGATGTTTTTAAATGAAAATTCTTATACTTTAGTTCATACTAGAGCTCAATAAGACTACCGTTTGCAACACCGGTTACCATTAAAAAGCATCTGGGTAAGGTATTTGTTTGGAATAATAATTCCATATTTCTAAGCAGGATTAATTAATATTTAAATAATCTCCAGTATTACTTATATATTCTGTTCGTGTATTTTGTTGTTTGCTTTGCATGATTCAAAAGTATGTGGAGAATTTTCCCATGTGAATTTGGCTGAATCTGCATCAGGTTGGGAGTCATGTTTAGACAGCCGACCCTCAACAGCGTTGTATCCCAAATTCGAACAGTTGAATAAAGAAACTTAGAAAACTAGCAAGCGTTTATCAGCGGAATAGGAAAACAAACGACATGTGGAGATTATTATTTACCGCTATGTTTGAGTTCGGACTTCCTATCTTGCACGCGTAATGTATATTACATATTATAAGTGCGTTCGTTTTCTTATTTCCATGGTTTGCCATACACTGTTTGACTTCTGCGCCATTTTTTTTTAATTTGCTGATATTATTTAGTTGAGGTGCGATATTGATGGAATTGATACTACGTCCGAAAACCATCGATGTTCTGAATTATCGAGCTGTTTCAGCTACTTTCACACTTGGCAAATCTAACGAATTTGTAAATGTTTTTTGTTCTAAAACATCGCACTTTTTCAAATCCTTTCATACTTGGCAAATCTAACGAATTAGAAAATGATTTTCGTTCTAAAACATCGAACTTTTTCAAACCCTTTCATACTTGGTAAATCTAAAGAATTAGTAATTGCTTCTATGGGAAAATCGAACAGCTTGTATTTATTAATTTGTAGATAAAAGTTTTGAACGTCAAAGGAAAGTTCATTACAATAACAGTAATAATAATATAATGATGCGTTACCAGGGACTGATATAAGGAGTAGGTGGTAGCCCCGCCCCTCACTTACGGAATTCTCCACTAAATTTTTTTGAAATTGAAGCTCAGAAAATGCAATTTTAAGCGACCTTTGATGGAATTTAAATTAGAGGAAACGAAGTTTGAAATTCTTCCCAGAAATATTTTGGAACTGAAGTCCGAAATATTTGTGATCAATAATCAATATTGGTACACCAGGATACGCTGTAGAGGGCAAATTATAAAAATTTAACTGCCATTCCTTTAAAAAATTTCTAAGTGCGTTAATAATATTTTTAGTTAAGTAAAGAACTGAGAACTTCTTGAATTATATATATATATATATATATATATATATATATATATATATATATATATATATATATATATATATATATATATATATATATATTATACACAAAAAAGTTTTTCAAAAATAATAAATTTAAATAAAATATTTATGTGATTATTTCTTACAAGAATGTAGAAATTTTGGCTTAGATTTAAATTTTGGTTTCATTCTTCTCATAACCTTTCATTATACATGGTTGAAGAAGTAGAAGATGCTTTGTCTGAAACAATCATCCTACTAAGTGTTAATCTTGTATTTGTTCTCTAAACTAGATGACATTACCAAAATACATACATTGAACTGTTTTGTCAGACATTTTCTAATTCAGAATTCAGAACTTCCGTTCCTGTTTGAATAAAGACTCATTTTGAGAAAATTCATTGTTATTCCAAGACTTAAGCTAGCGATCAAAAGGCCAATCCTTTCAAAAGTCAACATTAGTTTGTTACAACAACTTTTATTGGTTTACCGTTGGCATTAGATATCGGATTTTGCATGTGGACATTTATCCGTATTTTATCAATGTCCGGTTTACACAAGACTTTCCATCCATGTTGAGTTAAATTTAATGGAATAAAACATTAGATAATGATGTAAAATTTATTTTCAGAATGGAAACACAAACGGACAACCTGTTTGCCTAACGTTAACGTTTTTCCAGTCCTTGTTTATTTTGTTGTTCTATCGTGTCTGTATGCATTCGCGTCTTCCCCTGGGCATTATATGCCCAGCAGTTCCACAAACATTGACCATTTTCGAGTTTGAATAAAATAGTTCAAGCATGTAGATACGATGTTGAATATTCTAAGTGAATAGTGTTTTAGATACTTTTCAATTCTTTTACGTGTAAGTAAGCAGTAGGAACAACCTACTCTGAATAAAGGTTTTAAAATATTTACGCGAGGGATGTTCCTTTTCTATTTCATAAAACTGAGGCTCTTTTCTTCAGTATGCGACATCTAGGCAAATAAAATTATTCTACTTTCCTGTTGCAGATTATTAAATATCAATAAGCATTTTGATTCCGTGTACATAAAATCGAAAACGTTCTATGAATTATTTTGCCATGGGCAGGTAAATGGCAGTATCTGCAGAACGGAGTTTTTGAGATATTTGAGGAAACGTGTTTTGGATTCACTACTAACAGGGTAATGTTGGAACTACACGGTTTTTTTTTTTTTTTTTTTTTTTTTTTTAAGCGAAAACCATATAAACAAGCTTGTAGAATAAAGATAAATCACAAAAAAAAAATAAAATAAATAAATAAATAAAATAAAAATTTGCAGTTACCGCCTTTTACTTGCCCAAGACAAGTACACTTTGTTACATTTTTATTTTTTGTGTATTGCTTGTCAAAAAAAGACATTGAAATATTGAAGATTTTTCTAACACGTTGTTTGTTTTATTTCCTTGTTGTATTTTTATTTTTTAAATTGTGTGGCGTTTTCAAACTCATTACTACTTAAATAACTCCAGTTAGCCATAAATAGTTGCGAAAGAAGTATATTTCTTTCTAATATATTATAAAGCACATGCATGCCCTGTGAGCAGGATCCGACAAAGGTCAAGTGCCAGGCTTCCCAGACGTTTTAAAAAATGCTATGGCTGGTTGTTCAAGATCCACGAGAGACATATATAAACACTGGGAAACAATTTAACGCCAAACATTTTTTTCGTGGCTCCTAAAATTTTATAACTTTGTCGCATTATGTCTAAGCGTAACTAATTTTTACTCACAGACCTGGTAGCAGAAACAGCGCCATGCCGATTTTTGAGGACGTCTGCAGACTATTTCTGAATGGGAAAGATTTGTTTTTCGCTTTCTACATGAACTTTCCAAATTTAAAGCAGAAAAATACAGTTGAAAACGAAATCGGAAAAAAAGGTTTTAAAAAAGGGTGCTTTCGTAATGTTTTAATTTATTCCTTATTTTTAAGCATTCCGTTTTGCTGATTCATGGTAAGTGTTACGAACAATCTGATGTTGGTTTGCTTTTCAGATTAATTTTGAGTTTTTTCTAATCTCCGTCGCAGACTATTGAAAAAAGGGCTGCTACTGGGCTCACTGATTGAATATCGTCCGAGAAGTGCATTTGTGAGGTTCGGTCTATCCAATTAAAAAAAAAAATTCCAAACTATATTTTCGTCAAGAAGAACCTCCTAAATTCATTTCAGCATCTCCTCCCACTCCGCACACACAAAGTAATCTAAAAGATCATTGCGTTATCTTCTCTCTCTCTCTCTCTCTCTTTCTCTTTTAAATCTTACATTTAAGAACGTATTTATATTTTAACTTTCATCATCTTCTCCTGCTATTCTTGAATTTAAAAAAAATACATTAAAAAAATAATAATAAAATAAAAATAAAACACTACTGCTTTATGACTAACTGTAGGAGAGGAGTACTAGAACGTGAATCGTGTGCTGTAGTTATTTAAATGGTTAAAAAAAATGTTGTTAATAAATACCTAAAGAAATGTTGATGAATCGCTGTTTGCCCAACATTTAAGCCCTCCGGTAAGGTATTTTTTTATTAATTAATAATAAGGAAAGTTTTTAAATGAAAGCTTCATGTACTTTAAAGATGTAGCTAAAAATAAAAAATAAATAAATAAATAAATATGTAAAAAATAAACGTAATAATTAAATAAGAAGTTAAAAGTAAAATTAATAGTACAGTTTTAAAATGGAGAAATGTGTGTCTGTCGGCCTGTTTGTCTGTATAGTGTTTAAAGAAATAATTGGGGACCTGCTCTGTTTGAACTTTATATTATTGTTATCCTCTTCAGGAGTGAAATATAATCATTACTTCGATTGTAAACTAAATCCCTCCAGTTCTTTGCACAAAAGCCTGTCTATGTTGTATTTTTTTAAATTCACGAAAAAACTTGTTAAGAAAATTAATTTAAACAAAAGAGCTAACATTATAGTACTGAAGTTAATTAACAATTAAATTTCATGGAAAAAGCATTGATTCCATCTATTTCCATATCATCTGACACATAATGATTTTTTTTTTCTTCCAGGGAAGTCATTACAAAGACTGAAAAATGTGTTCACAACAAAAATTCAAAATCAACGATGACGTTCAATGTCACTGAAAATTACGAACAATGCAATTGCCCAATAAAAGCGTAGAAACTTGTAAGTATTTTCATAATGTTTCATTGAAAAAAATTTTGTTTTAAATTTACGAAAGTTAATATATTTATACGTAATTGTAATTGTTCCTTCAGAGGAAGGATACAGTCGTTCCTCGCTTCTTCTCGCTTCGACTTTCGCTGCTTTGCTCTGTCACGGTTTTTTATTAAAAATCAAATACAAATTCAATATCCTTTTCAATTGGGCTATAATAAAATATTCTTGAAAACTAAGGCTAGTTCTTCTGATTTAGGAGTTACAATAGAATTAGTAAAGATTACAAAACACTGAAGAGCATGATGGTGTCATGAATTTCTATTGACTCATGACCGTTAAAAATTTAATGGGGAGTGCATATCACAGTGATATTGTAGTTGAAGTATTGTAGAAAAATTCATTTGAAAAATATTTTCAACTACTTCCTTTTGAAACAAGCAATACAACATACAGTAGGAAAAAATGAAGAGGAGGTACTGTCTTTCAGTTGCAATTATTTCATCATCGGACAAATTACACTATTTTCTCAGGATCGTAGTAATATCTAAGAACTGTGTGTGTGCTGCGTAGTTTAATGCACAGTAATAACAACGAAACATTTTAAACGACTAATATGTTGTATTTTCTCATATTTTGTGCAATATATTGAGTAATATGAGTTGAGTATTGACTAAAGGGTGTTATTTCATGCCTAAGAAATGTGAAATTTTGTTTTAAAACGCATTTATGGAGTCTTAAATAAGTTTATTAGGTTCCAATTGGGAAAATATTCGATTTTAAAATAAATAATCTTACGTCACGGATATTCACTTTATCGAGGTAAAGTCTGGAAGGGATAAATCGCGATAAACGAAGGTTGACTGTATTCGAAATTTTGGTTACGTGTTTTCATAAACACCGTGTGGGGGCAGGAAGGAGCAATCAATTCCTACCATAATGTCGGTGGAGATTGTAAGATTTTTTATCTTTTATAAAAAGAGCTCTAATACAAAATTTTGAGTTATAACATTTCTGGGTGAAAGTTGTAAGAATTAGTGATGTTCCGGATATCCGTATCCATATCTGCGGATATCCGAGGGAAAATAAAGATCTGTATCCGTATCCGTTACTTTTCTGACGGATCTTAAAAGGATCATTTCTATTTTAAAATTTCTTAAATACTTGAATAAAAGACTCTTAAATTCCGTTTAAATTAGATTCTATTCCCTATTTAATTTATAAGGTATCATTTCAGAAGCCAATTCGTATCCCCCCCCCCACCTGTTGCAAAAAGGAAGGGGAAATAAGTTTTAAAAGTGTGTATCAGTGTGTCTTTTTGTGGTATCGTAGCTCCTAAACAGATGAACCAATTTTGATATTTCATTTTCCGTTCAAAAGTTGACTTGATCGAAAGTGTTCTTAGCTTGGCCTCGTTTTCGTAGAATTTTAATTACCGGAGATATTTATTAAAAACTGACTTAACGTTTTTCACAGTTATGGTAGTAAAAATTTACCCGCACGTTAAAAATGTTGGCCCTAATATAATTGAAAGAACGAAGTTTTCTGCGTTTGATATTTATTTGAAACTTCCAACTTATATACAGTAGGAGCTATAATCCTGTTAAGTAAATTTTAAATGCAATTCTAAGCCTTTATACGCGTGATTGGTAACGATTTCATAACCGGAAGGTAAGGAGAAAAAACTCAATGATTTAAAATTTTTACCTGCTGTCAGTTCATATTTGTTAACAAATGTGTAATCTGACCCGCGAAATTCATCTTAATATGAGGTCGGCTCTCTGGGACATGTTTTGTTTTTTTAATTTCTAATTTAATATTAGTTTTTGTTATAGATTTGGGGTTTCTGTTATTCTTCATTTTTGTTTTTCTCGGCGTCCTTCAAAAAAAAAAAAAAAAAAAAGTGAGACTAAATTCTTTATTTACTGTTTGCAAAGGTGCTCCCGGCTCTGTATTTCGTCGATCAGAGTAAGTTCGGTGGAATGGGTCAGCGCTGCACTTATGCTGAAATAAAATGCGAAAAATTATTTCTAGTCTGTCCAGTAGCAGCTTTCACTCTTGCTCCTGTATCCTACATCTATGAAGTAAGCTAGAAATAATTTTTCACATTCCATCTAAGCATTAATGCAGCGCTGGCCCATTCCTTCCAACTCTCCCTCAATTTTAACGGAGATTTCTTTAAAGAGTAAATCATAGTCTCGATTATATTTTTGCCGCAGTTGACATTTTTTGAAGAAACTGCCATTATTCTGACGGGTATACCTTCCGTGACAAATTTTATACTTGGATAGTTGAATTGGGTAAAAAAAATTTTTGAGATCCGTATCCACGAATCTTGACACTAATGATCCGTATCCATATCCGCGGATCTACTTTTTTCAAGATCCGGCACATCACTAGTAAGAATGTCGCGAGGAGCGTTTGTACCTAAATGTTTCATACCATGCTCCCACAGAATTTAAAATTTAGGTGGGAAATTGATTGGAAATGACTAAAATAAAAGATAATTTTGTTAAAAATATTTGTTTAAATCTAAAATCATGAGGAATAACTCAAGTTTAAAATTATTTTCTAAAACTTCGGCGATCCCTATTTACACCTCGCCATGAATGACGTGGCGGCGTGATATTTACTTAATTAACAATTGATATGGATAAAAAGTTTTGCTAGGCATAAATACCGCTTTTTTAACGAAATAATAATTAAATAAATGCTTTCAACTGAATTTCGTATTACTAAACATGTGTCATAAGCAAACACCCTCAGTGCTTTCTTTAAAATACGATAGATGGCGCAGCTGACGCAGCGTTACATTGTGCACACAAATTAGCTTTTTTGTTACCAACAATAACGCTTCATAAAATTACGCTTTTTTAAAGAATAAAATACAGAAGGAGAAGAAAAACTTTTGAGGAAAATTCAGATGAAAATTTCCTTTTGTATTTCTATGGTCCACTTAATTTTGTTCATGGTAATTACGTAACAAATTGTGTGTCGCAGCAAATACATGTTCGTCGCAACTCGCAATGCCTTTTTTTTTAGACACTATACCGTTGAACCGATAAACAATGCTTAAATTTGCACTTTTTCCTTCTCTGGTGATTGACACAACAATCATCGTACACACAGCCCAATAACAGGTGTTGCCGTTAGAATGTCTACATTGTTTCATTCGTTTTAGTTTTTATTCTAAAACTCGTTCTTATCTTTATCTTTTCCCCTCGCTTCAACTCTTTTCTTTTTATGCTGCAAACGATTCCAATGCCGGCGTCGGCGATAAACAACGGGGGAAAACACATGATGCCAACAGCATGGTAGAAAAGTATTATTATTTATGTCGTTTCAATGGATCACGTGGTTTTGAAGAAAGTCTTGAAGGTCAAGGATAAAAGATGCAGGATTTGTTTGTTATTTGTTTCTGTGAGTCTGCTTCTTTTTAATTGCATCATTTTGCAGTTTTGAAGGTTTTCGTTAGCTGCGAATTACTTACATAATCTTTCGGACTTCATGTAAAACATGAATTTTGACGATGTCACATGCATTGAACAACCTATGAAGAATAATAGGAAAAACATTAAAATCTTGTTTCCTTTTCTGTTAAAAATAATAATAATAATTTGAATTTTGACATCTTGAATTCAAATTATGCTTTTCGCAATCACGAGTGTGTGTATGTAGGCGTGTGTGTTTATGTTTGGGGGGTATGTGTGTTGTGGGTAGGGGTATGTGTGTGTGTGTAGGCATGTGTGTTTGTGTCTGTGTGCAGGCATAAGTGTGTGAGTAGTTGTATGTGTGTATGTGTATGTGTTTGTGCGTGTGTGCATGTGTAGGTGTCTGTATGTATTTGTGTGTGTATGTGTTTGTGTATGTGTGTGTAGATGTATGTGTGTGTAGGTGTCTGTATGTATTTGTGTGTGTTTGTGTATGTGTGTAGGTGTATGTGGGTGTATGTGTGTGTCTGTCTTTGTGTGTATATGTGTGTGTGCGTGCGTGTGTGTGTGTGTGTGTAGGTGTATGTGTGTATGTGTTTGTGTGTATATGTGTGTGCGTGCGTGTGTTTGTGTGTGTATGTGTGTGCGTGCGTGCGTGTGTGTGTGTGTGTGTAATTGTGTATGTATGCGCGTGTGTGTAGGATATGGATGCAACCTGGAGACGACTTTCGCTATAGGAGCAGCATCGTGAGGAGCCGGTAGACGGTTATGGTGCAGGGGGTGGCGATGGGAAAATAAAATCAAAGGACATCAAAACAGTGAAGTAAGAACAATAAGCAATCGTGATTGCTTAAAAAAAAAAAAAAAAAAAGTTGGCTTTGTTTCTTTTTTAAAAATTATTTATTATACTTGTTTTTATTTGATGAAATGGTTCATTTCATGCTGAAAAAGGTTGTGTGTAGTGGTTTTCTTCGTTCTTGAAATAAATCATAATTTTTTAGCATTTGATGCAAAAAAAAAGAACAAGCTCGAAAAGATGTTCCGAAATTAAGTTTTGAAAGAAAGTGATAATTAATTTTTTACTTAAGCAACATAAAAGATTTTTATGCTCCATAAGTCACATTAACATTTCGAAATTTCCTCAATAAATGAATCCTTTTTAATGTGCACCTTTCCCGTGAAACCTCTAATTTTTCTTCAGTTTAAATGCAACATACTGAAATTGGTTTAATTCCAATTAAAACGAAAATTGTTTCGAATAAATCATTCAAAGAGCTATTTTAAAATTAAGACAAAATTTCAGAAAGCAACTTTGCCAACTACTCGTTCCAAGCAAAACTTTAAAGTTTAAATTTTAATGAAAATGAGTGATAATTATTAAAATAATACGAAATTTTGGTATTAGATTCTATAGATGAAAGCTGAGTCCTCTTGTCAGATTAACAAAGTCTATTGCTTTATTTTTTTTATTTATTATTACTTATTATTACTTTATTATTACTTATTTGTGTTTATTTATTTATTTATTTATTTTGTTGACTCATAAGTTGAAACATGTGTTACGACTGTGAGAAGTACCAATTTGTGGCTTCTTTTGATATAGTTTTGTAATGCGTTTGGAATGTGTACTTAGGGATACTTGATCCTTTTGAACCAAGGAGACTTGATTCGGATCGGGTGTCTCTTAATGCGATTTTACACATCATAAGAATATGCTATTTATTCTACTTATTGTTTGACAGAAATGTCGTTGCGTTACAAAATATAGCCTACAGCTAATGTAAATCCCCTATTTATAGCGAAAGTTCAAAAAAAGCTGACTAAGTGTCTATTTTTTCCTTCTTCTTTTCTTACGAACCACAAATTAGTGCAAAGTTAGTCGTTTGATGTCAGTTTTGAAATATTTTTATTTTCTGAGTTTGAATTACTTATTTTGCTCATCACTTATAGCATTTTCGTTAAAGTTTTAAAGTCGTTTGTATATTTATTTTTTAGTTTTCACTGAATATTTGAAATGTTTCAACGAATTATTAAGTCATCAATATCAAAAATACAATCAATAATGTCACACCACACAAAAATATTCCTATGTATCTACTAATTTGGAGGGGAGGAAATTACGGGAAATCGTTTCTTCAGTACTTACCAACCCACTCAAAAAATTAATAAAGTTGTAACAACCAATTGCATTACTGTAGTGATACCCAACCTACTGCCCGTGAGCCACATGTGGCCCACAAAACTGACCAGTGTGACCAGTGGCTATTGTCAAGTTTTCTAATAGAAAGCGATGTTAGTCTAAAAGTTAGAAATTTGGGGCCAAATCTTCACAAATTGGTTACTGGAAAACAGACGTAAATTTCGCATTTATAACGTAAGCATCAAATAATGATGATAATAATTTTAAGTTTGTAACATTATTGCCTTTGTTCATGTTTTCATTGTTATTTTATTCATATTTTTTTAATTTAATGTTTTAATTCTTCATTTTAACATGCCGCCCTGCGCTCTGGTAAAACAAAGATTGAGCATCAATGTGACTTCTGAGTTATAGCGATACTTTTTGACAGAGTTGAAGCCTATTTTGATTTAATTTTAAAATATTTTCTTAAACTAAAGTAGATTTTTTACGTTATTAATAATATACATTGGTGTTTACTTAAAGCTTTATATTTACGTAACAAAATCAAAGCTCCGAGTTCATTGTAGAAAAAAATCAAAAATAAATATTCTTGTTTGACATCTCCACAACTATCATACTTCAAAATAGGTAACATGGAAATGCATTCATTTTCTTACTTGAGTGATTAACTTGTAGCAAAATCCTTGACTTTAATAATTTGTTGCAACGTTCCATTTCAAGAAGCATCAGCAAGAAACTTTTACCTAACAACTTAATAATATCCTTTTGTTAAACCAGTTTTCATTCATGGCATTGCTTATATATTTTTTTTAATCACCCGTAAATTATTTGCTTTTCGGCCTTGATGATAGTTTGAATAATTATTTGTTTGTATTTTTGTCAAACTTAAACTGTTGCTTCCTGTCCATTAATTGTTTTTAAAGTTCTTACTATAGCATTTGGAATTTCTGTCTCTCTCTTCCTCATTTTTTATCTATTTCTTTCCCTAAATTTTGTGTCTAATAAATGCTTTGGGAGATCTTGATGAGCTAACTACTAATATTCTATCGCATCTGGAAACCAGCCTATTTGTGTTAGTAAAAGTAGCTTATCAATTGTCCAAATTTCGGATCATATTGAAACCTCCTGATGGGATGAGAAGGAATCTTTATATCTTGAAAAGAGTAATAGAATTTGCTATTGGACAAAGAAAATTGTTTAGTTTAATACCGTTATTATTATTTCTTTGTATTTATTTCAAATCTAATTGTTGCTTCCTATTCATTCTCAGTATTTGGAATTTTTGTCTTTCTGAAGGTTTACCTTTTTTGTTCGCAAAATTGCATGACTAATAAATAAGTTGTGAGACCTTTATGAAGTAACGGCTAGTATTTAACCTTATTTGTAGCCCATTATATTTGTGTTAGTTAAAGTAGCTTATCAAATGTCCTCCATCTTTGTCCACATTTGGTGAAGTTATTATTGACCAAAGAAAGTTGTTAAATTAAGAATCGTTATCAGGCTTTTACTGCAAATTGTAGGATCTACTTTTCGCCAAAACTGAAAATCATTTGTGATTGGATTATGACTTTTTTTTATTGATGGCGTCTTCGCAAAAGTATTTCAGATTTTTTTCCCTATAGGTGAAAGTATTTTTTTTTTCGTGAAGAAGTTATAATGTTAAAGCGCCATATCAAAAAAGTGGTATATAAAAAACTTGTTGGCATACTTGTTTTGCTTGGTGGCTTGTATGCTTGGTGGCATCACTTGGTGGTACAGTAAAACCTGTAAAGTTGACCACTTTTGTAAGTTGACCACTTGTCTAAGTTGACCACCTTTTTCAGGCACATAATTAGCCTTTGTCGTATAAATCAACCTCTATAAGTTGACCACCTGTTTAAGTTGACCAATAAAGTAGTGCACCGCAAGTGGTCAGCTTACACAGGTTTCACTGTATATCAAGAGTCGATGCCTTTGCTTATTATTATCCTTGTCCCCTCAATTTCGACCTGTCCTACACTACATGAAATGACTGTGTAGTGTCTATATGGCTATATGGACGAAAGGGGCACAAAAGTCTTATTGCAATAATAATAATGATTGTTATAATAATTTTTATAATAATTATTACTGATAGTGATTTATAGCGATCAAAATCTTTTTTCAAACAAATTTTTGAAGAACTGTTTACAGTGTATGCTTATGTTATTATGTAAGAGTACTGAGGCTATAAACGTTTTGAAAAAATTATGCATAATTGCATAACTCTTATTAATCTTCCCAAAAAGAGCAACATTTGCCATTTCAATTAATTTCAGTAGGACCGTATAACACCACACCTGATTTTTGTTGATTTTACTTGACGTAAGTTTTTTGCTGCCGAAATCTGCATTTTTCCAACTGCATTTTAACAGCTCTTTATGCTGTATATGTTGATACAATGTAACTATTTACTCGAGGCAATGGCTTTTGTTTTCTGTGAAGTAGTATCTTTTTGCAAGACATGTAACTTTTGAAACAGTCAAATTTGTCATTTTAATTATTTTTATAGGAATTCTAAGCTTTTTCTAACTTTGCTCAGTGAAAGTGCTACTACATATGATAATTATTATGCGTTTGGATGAAAGTTGATATTAATGCTTACTGTATGCAAACATGGAATTCTTACTTCGTTAGTATATTCTTTTTTTTATGCCCCGCTCCCCCCCCCCCCCGCCCACAAAAAAAGAAAGGAAAAAGAAAAGAAAAGAAAAAGCGACCGTAAAGGTGAATATAAACGGTAGCATTGATAAAAATATAGAATGAAAGAAGACCGTACTAGTTTAAATCTTTAAATTATATTGTTGAATTAAATTTAAACGAGCTGATGTGTGCATCACATGACTTCCTTTTACTCCAATTTAAAGATAATAGTGCTTCGGAGTGAGCAAAGTGTCAAGTGTTTGCCAAATTTTTACACCGCTTGAGTTTACATTGATATTAACAATGATTTTACCCCAAAAAGGTGTAAAAGACCCCCTTTGGAACATCCGAATGCAACCAAAAGAGAAGGTGCACAACTAGACCCCACTTAGAGTCTATGTGCCAAATTTTAACTTTCTAGGGCATACCGTTCTTGAGTTATGCGAGATACATACACACATATGCACATACATACGTACATACGGACGTCACGAGAAAACTCGTTGTAATTAACTCGGGGATCTTCAAATTGGATTCTTCAGGTGTCTATACGTTCTTAGGCATGTATCCACGTGTGGTCAGGTTGAAAAAAAAATCAATATTCATTCGGGGGAGAGCAAAATGGAAATTAAGGCCGATTTTTGAGTGAAATTTTTTTCGCGAATACAATACTTCCTTTTTTGTAAAAGGAGGTAAAAACAAAAGTAACCCAACATCTTATTGATGAAAAATACTGCTCAAGATTACTGCCTGATTGATAAACGATATGGAATACGAAAATATATAAAATATGCAAAAATGATACTGTTAGAAATTCTACATTAAATTTTTCATCACTAATTAAATGCTAAGTTAAATGGGTATAGTAGCAGTAAATGTCTTTGTATAGGTTTATGCAAATATCTGTTACAAAGCTAAAAAGTTTGTTGTGTACAACAAAAGGGTTTGTTTTCTTTAACCAGATTTATTTCAAAAAGTTCATTTTCTCAATGCTTTTCTAGGAAGCAAAAGAACTGATACATTAAAAGATAACAATATTGATAATTTTTTATCTATAAAATGGAAAATTTCCAGATGTTGAAATACATTTGTTTACAAAAATCAAAACTCTTGTTCGAGAGAACTCTTACCAGTTCATTATTGTTGAAGTAAAAAAAAATCAATGTACTAAATAATATATGATATTGAAAATGCTCCTAAAATAGAGAAATAAATAACAATAAAAATAATAATTGGATTTATTGAGTACAGGAAGGGTAACCTGAAAATAAATATAACTGTTTTCAACCATTAGTTATGCTTCTTTAACAACATAAAATATTTGCATTTTGTACTACTGATATCAGACATTAACCTAACTGAGAATGGCTAAAATTGTTTACTTGCTTCTTTTTGAAGAAAAAACTATTTAATCGTTTTGAACTTGTTGTTTAATTGTTTTACCCCGAAGTGTGAAATAAAATGAACAATGATTTTAGAAATTAACACTACTTTAATACTACAATAACTCACAACACCAGTAACTCAATAACAAATAATATAATCAAATTAAAATATAATATAATCAAATACTATTTTATAATTAAGTAGCGCACGATCACAAACATTTACCCAAAAGATAAATTTTAATTATTAAATAACTAGGTTAAGTTATAAATACGAAATTGTTAATCAATTGAATTTTAATGTTGGAAACTAAATAATTTAGCATTGATTTACTTAAAACTTCGAGTACCGATTCGGAACAGTAAAACTGCTTGCTTTGATTTTTTTTATGTTAGAATTCAGTTATAAGCTCTATGAGCGATTTAGCAACAAAAGATATGAGAATTTTAAATGTGAAATCTTTTACACTTAAAGCCGTGTGGAATTACTAATTAATAATTAAACTTATAAATAAAATAACTGTACTCTAAATTCGAATCGAGTCCCTAGTAGTAAATACAATCAGTTCGAAAGAAATTAAGTATTTAGAATTATTTACTACTATAGAATTACAATATTTTTATTACGTTTTTTATTGAGAAAAACAAGCATTGAGAGCCATTTAAATAAACACGGCCAAGAAATTTGTGTTCATAATACTGGTACTAAAACTTTCAACATTTGTAGCGTAAGAGTCTTGGCATCTGTTCCGTGAACGATTTAAGAGGAGTAATAACCTCCACTTCTTCTCAGTAAAACCGCAAATATTAGGGTTCGGGCTGTATTTCAAATTATTGGCTATTATTTGAAATCTCTTATGCCAGAGAACGAATGGCAGGGGGGACCGGTTATTGTTGATACACACTTTAAATTTTGATTTTTTCTAATTTTGTTACGAATGTTTGTTTGTTACCAAAATAGAATTTAATGCAATGCTGTTACTATTTTCCTATCAAGTAGTAGTTTAAATACCTTTGCTGACATATTTTTTTTTACATAAAAACTTTAAAGAAAATTTCAAAATGTATTAACAACCCAACTTGGATCAAGTTAATACACAAATGAATAGATTATTATGCTGACGTAATAAGCATCGAAACGAAGTTTTTAAGTGTTGTTTTTAAAAAATGTTTGGAGTTTTAATTCGAGACACATTTTACATTTTGATTTTTCTAGTTATTGTTACGAATGTTTGTTTGTTACTAAAATAAAATTTCATGCAATACTATTATTATTTTCCTATAGAGTAATAGTTTCAGTACCTTTGTTGACCTAATTTGTTTCATGTAAAAATTCAAAGAAAATTTCAAAGTGTATCACCTGTACCCAACGTGGATCAAGTTAATACACAAATGAATAAGCTGTCATGCTGACGTAATACGCATCGAAACGAAGTTTTTAGGAGTTGTATTCATGAACTGGTTGAAGTTTTAATGCAAGTTATATGATACACGTAAATATAATTAATTCAAACATCTGGCTACGTTTCCAAAGTGTAAGAATAACTGCTTTTATAAAATCACAAATCATACTTTTTTTTTTGCTGTACCCTAAAGAATAGAAAAATTTAAACGTTTTAATCTATCGAGGATTTATTGTCAAGGAATTTCTCCTCTTACCAGTTTTTATTTCCTCTTCGAAAAACACATTTCTTTCGTTTCCGCTAATTGTGCTCCGAATTATTTTCATTTACTCGTCAGAACAAAGAATAAAAATTAACCTTAAATGCCAGCGCAGCTTGGTTTGGCTCCCAAATTAAAACCTTCAAACAAATCGAGTTTTTTTCTCCCTGCTTTATCTCTCTTGTTTGGACTTCACTTAAGGTTGCAAACCAAATGCTAACCTTATAACCTCCTGGGGGTGTAAAAACAATGGCAAAAAAATGCTAAGAACATGTCCAACTTTTTCTCGTTCCCCCCTTTTGAAAGTTTGGCAACCGTGTAATTACACCTGGCTCTTTATTTACGTAAGTAGAACTAAATATACAACAACAAACAGTGCAGAGAAATAACTAAAAATTTTCTTTAAAAGAAACTGCTTTGCGTTTCTTTTATTTAAAAAATAAATAAAGAAATCTATATAACTCTTCTTAAAGCGAAAGGATGCTGTAGGGGTGAGTGCGTAACGGACGAATCCAATTGCCGGTGTCACTGTGTGATAGAATGGTCCCTTGGGGGTGTGGGGAGCAGGGGGTCGCCAGCAATGACATAAGTGGCCGTGTAGAAAGATAATTGTGTCTAGGAGGAGAGGAGAGGAGAGAAAAACGGATTGAGAGAACAAATTTCGGGAGTAGTGTCTGTCAGATTGAGGTTGGATAGAGGAATAGGTTCACCACATTTGGCACTTTTATTACCACGTTTGGCGGGAAGTGATAGTTTTCTACATGGGACATAAGACTTAATATTCAAAAAAATTGTACAAATTAAAAATGTTTCGAGCCAATATATATTTTGTTTATTTTGTTCAATTTATTTACTAGGGCAAAAGGAGCAAAAAGGGCATTTGTCTTTTTTACTAGGTTCTAAAATATGTTCTCAAATCAGCATATCACGGAAATATGTGAAACGTAATTAAAATCAAATGAAAAACTGCCATAAAATGTATCATTTAGTAATAAACACTTAGTAAGCTTTTATATTGGTATGAAAATTATTTTAAAATCCCGTGAATCTCATTTTCGATTCTGGATGAACTCAGATCCTTAGAAATATTGTTATTTTTTTTTTATTTATTTTTTTTTTTTAACCCAAGGCGTGAAAGTTCTCCCTGACATTTGTAGAGGAGTGAAATATACGAAAATAATAAAGACTATAACAATTAATATTTCCTGTCAAAATACTAACTCTTCTAAGAATTATATGGAAAAAGACTGAGTTTCACTTTTTTAAAACTATTATATAAAGTACTTTCAGGCCTAAGACAAATCCTAGCTGTATGTTGGCCTGTAGTTATTATAGCTGACATTTTTATTTCAGTTAACTTTGTTGAGACCAATGCTCAAAACTGGCCTTGTGTGACTTTTATTTGTAGCTATCTATGGCTATTAAGATCGATAGCTTCTGATAACAAGTTTTTCAAATCCAGTGTTTACGGCTATTGGTTTTACCTGAATTATTTATAGCTATCGATGTTTAATCTAGATCTTAACATTAACTTTTCCAATATTGCCGATCATAAGACTATATTTATTTACTAACGTTTATGTGTAGTTCCTTTCCTATGAAAAATCATACTTTATGAAATGAAAATGAAATCAATAATAATTCCTCTTGATTTTATTGAAGATTTGTTCATTTTTTCATGTCTAATGCGAACTCACCTCGATCTTTTTTAAACGAAATTTCTTAAGCATGGGACCAAAGTTGTTATTCTTGACTTTGTGCTTATGTTATTTTTCTTGTTGAAGGTAAAACTCTTTTTTAACCAGAATAACTTCGAAGTGGATTATTGTTATTGCTTTTTTTAATAGATTCATTTATAGATACGTTATAGATAGCGCTGTTAATTTTTCCTTTCAAGATGAAATAGAAATTAAGCCACGCTGATGATCATAATATTCTCATATTATCTATGTTTCTATTACATAGTTAATAATTGCCAAATTTCCAAATTCGCACTTCAAATCAATACTTTTTGGGCCGCTGGATCAGGAGTTACTCAGCTCCAAATCTAGATCAAAAAGACAGAGATATCTTTAGGGTCCCCATTCAACTTATAAAACCACCGCAGTGGCTGCCACGGGGGACCCTATAGTACCTTTTACCCTTTTTTTCCAGTCATTCTTTTTCTTTTCCTTAATTATTTACTTCATTTAACTTCGACTTTTTTTCGCACATTTATTGGTTACTTTCATATTTATGGATTCATTAAAAGTTTTAACAGCACTTTTTTCATTAAAAAAATATTTATTTATTTTGAATCTAGCTCTATGCTTAATTTTTAATTTTTTATCTCTGAAACGCCGATTTTTAGTTTTCATTGAGAAAGAGGACGTCTACAAATGATGTCACCTTTTAGCGGAGGGATTAGTTAAATCATGAATTTGTGCCAAGGGAAAAGGAGGGGGTAACAAGAAGTGTGACATCACACATTTTTTAAATAAGGATTTGTTTATGAAAAATTGCGTGACCAAGGGGAAGGGGTTGGGAAAGTGACACTCTGTAACAAAAAGGGGAGAGGGGTCAAATATCTTGAAAAAAAGGGTGACATCATTTATGTACAGTACCCAGAGAAGTTTTAAAACGCCTGAAGCAAATGATACAAATATTTCTAGCGTAAAAAGTTTATTTTTTATAATTATTGATGTCGTGTTCGGCAAAAAATGCAGACAATATTTCATCTACGCTTTCCAAAAATATTACGCTTCAAATGCATAGTCTGATACATACATCATAATGCCTTAAGCTAACAAAGAATTCTCATACATATGTTGGTGAAGGCTTAAAATAAAATTCTGTTGAAGCATTTGGGTAGTTTCCAAGTTTATGTGTTGCCTTTTCCTTTGTATATAGAAACTGAATCGAGCTACTTTTCTTGTATTATTTTATACCTAGGACAAACTTTAAAGAGGCACTCTATTGATGTCATATTTAAATGTTGTGATTCAATAATAGTTGAAGTTAGTCGATTTAAATCTTTAATAGTTTTCGAAACTGGAAAATTAATTGAATGATATGTATGGAAACGTTACAATAACACTATTCTTAAAATGTCAACTGTATATATTTTCTATGTTGTTTGCTTTTTATGTGGCAAAGAAGAGCTGTTCAAATATCTTCGCTTCAAAGCAACAGTAGGATATCTTACTGTTTTTCCTCCGCTTAGAGATCTTAATGTTGATCTGAGGCGACGATCTGTGAATCTTAGGCCTGAGGAAGTTAAAAAGCAGTTAACGAATTCTCATCTAAAGAGTAACTAAACGCGTTCTTCCAATCTTCTATTACAGCGTTTCTTTTTTTGTTTGATATGTGGAACCTTTTTGAACATCCACTTTTTTCGCAGAAGCCCTGGTTTATCTTAAACAGTATAGTTTGAATGCATCATTCCAAAATGACTTACTTGCAATAAAAATGAAAAATATGCCACATAATACTTATTGTCACCAGAAAGTAACACTTTTTTCAAAATTTCAATTCAGTGTCATTTTAATAAATATTTCATATTCTTGTTCTTGTACTAACACTGTCCCATATCATGCATTGACAGAAATTGAGATTTCAATCCGCAATTCATTTTGATGTTTTTTCTGCTGCTTATTCGGACAATACCAATTAAATGCTACATACAATAATTACTATATTTGAAATTTTAAGTGAATATTTGGAATTCAAAAAAGTAGACGGAACGCTTAATTGATCTCCATGAAACTTTGGGGTTCCGCGGAAAACACATTTAAGAAACGCTGTTGTATTAGATAACTATTTTTTGATGGCTAAATGGCGCGTATAAAGTGGGCGATGAAAAGGTGGGTTATGAATTACAGAGTGGTAGTGAGTGAGAAAGACTTCACATATTTTACTTAACAAATGATATTTATTTGATGAACGATTTACAAATTATTTTTGATTCAATGCTAATGACGTGTTTAAACTGTGTTTATACTTATTCTTATGACGCTTTGACACTGCCATATCACTTCTAATTTCTTCTACCGGCCCCGTAAATGTTTTTAAGTTCCACTACGGGATTCCTAGGCACACGCGACATTCATCCGCGTCCGTTCCGTCTCTTGGTTTCCTGCGTGCAAGTTGCTCCACGCTCACGCTGATAGCGCCACCACACGATCCATTGAGAAAGCTTGAGTGCTTAGTTACGTAGAGGCTTAGGTGTTGACTCCCACAATTATACTAGCTAGAAGACAACTATAAATGTGTCAAAAACTTGTTTTATTAAATGTACAGCTCCTGCATAGATTGTACAATAAATTATGGCAATCCAACAAACCTAAGAATTATCATGACGTACTTAGTACGTCAGCCGACAGCACTTCAGCTTAACTATAGGTAACAGTGTATTGCTTGACCGTGCATTATTCAATCTCTACACGTGCTTGAAACGAAAGACATTCGTTGTTAATCAATTATGTAAAATACATTCTGTATTTTTTTAATGTCTTGTTAACAATTCTATTTAATTTTAATTCATAGCATTGCAACCTATTGTAACAAAAAGTAAGTCTGCGTATCTATCGATTTACTCGCAGTTTCTAGATTTTCTACTCTGAATTATCTTTTATCCCTGTTTATCCGAGAAAACGAGGCCGTACTACATGTAATTCATGAAAATATGTTAAGTTTTAAGCAGGGCTCGATTAACCTGTAAAATTAGGGGAAGCACGGACTCATTTTGCCCCCCCCCCCCCCACTTTTTGTTTGGAAATTTTTTTCTGAACATTCTATACACATTGATACATCACTGTCTAATGGTAAGTGACCCAGCAAAATTCAGAGTTAAGTTTATTCCACCTTACCGACTGACAGAAAATATGTTTATTACATATGTTGCACTTGAATTCTCAGCAAATTAACATTTGTAATCATATTTGACAATTCATATAGGAGGACCCTCCGTGGCTGTATGGTAGAAGCTTCGTTTCACTTGCCGGAGGTTGTGGGTTCGATTCCCACCGGTGCCCTGGGTGTTATTTCCTCTCCATGTACTGTACATCTTCCTTGTGTTGTCTTATATGTTAATAAATAAGTCCAACCTTTCAGGGCAATGGTACCAATCTTTTCGTAGTAGTTAATTACGGACGCACTAACAGTAACAACTTCATATAGGAAATTAAATGTCATAAAAATTCATTGTAACAGAGTTGAATAAAATCGCACATTTTAAAATATAGCATATAGCTACATTTTATCAAATGTGTCCTCACTTTCAATAATTTAATTATTTCAACCATTTTTGTTTAGCAAGTTCAAATGTTTGTAATCTCTTTGAAAAAACACAGTTAAATGCTGTGAAACTGGAATGGTGAAGCAGTTTTAGTGATATTTGGGCCCTTTAAACATTCTGAGGGGAAACTCAAGCTTCCTGAACTTTTTGAGTAATCAGGCATTGATTTTAAGTAAAGCCATCATAAAATAATATCTTGACGTAATTCGAAGGCAAAATTAAATAACCGGCCGGTATTAAAAACGATCATACTGACACTCTGACTTTATTATTCGTATCACCTATTGATTATGAAACAAACCTGAATGAATTAAGTTGTATAGGCGTAAATGAAAACCGTTAAAACCACAAGAAGCTGCCAGAACTGTATTGCTTTGTTCGAGATCGCATGCACGATCGGAATCTTTCGTACATTTCCGGTCCGAAATCTTGTGAATCCCGCTCCGGTATTTCTTATCAGATGTATTCAGCTGCCGAAAGACAAATCTTGCGGCAAACGCAGCGCTTGTGTAATTTTTAGGGGAGATATGATTGTTTTCTGCTTCTTTTTACATGTTGTGACGGTTTGAGAGATGGCTGCAAGTTACGGAGAGATTACGTGATGTTTGGTAGTTAATCGGCGATCTACAAATACGTGTTTCCTTTTGAATATTTCGTGTTCTCAGAACTCACAACTACTGAAACTTGATTTCCTTTATACTCTCTCTTTCTGAGTGTCTTTGTCTGTGATTTGCTTTGATTGCTTCTTGTCCACGGCTACAGTCAAACTCGCTTGTGACGAGCCCTGATTTAACGAGAACTCGGATTTAGCAAGGAAATCCGAAATATTTGGTTTTAACAATGTTAAATCTATGGAAGTTTGACTCGCTTTTAACGACCAAACCCCGCTTAAAGCAAAAATATTTTTTGTCATTCATAAACTTTTTGTTGATATGACTTCCAGCTCAGCTTATCCTTTCTTAGAAAAATTCCTTTCACACTCTGAAGTCAACCGAAAGTTAGTGAGGATTTATAAATCCTGAAAAAAAATCATGACTATCTGTTTTTTTTTTTTTTTTTAGTTTAGGGAGTAGAGAAGCATTTAAAAATTACTTATTTGTTGACTCCAATATGTTATCACTTCCGAGGTATTCTACCGAAGATATTGTAGATCAGGTTCAAACAAATGGAAATGGTTGCAGATGAAAAAAATGATGGAAGCGACGACGATAATTGCAAATGTGAAGAAATACAGTGAAATTCCGTTACAACGAATACCAACATACAACAAAATTTCCGTTTTAACGAACTACATTTTCAGTCCCTATATAACTGCCATTACATTATTTGAATTCCATTACAACGAAATTCCAGTTACAACGAACAAAATTTACGGTCCCTTGAAGTTCGTTATAACGGGATTTTACTGTAGTAATGGCTTTTGATGTGCAGAAAAACTTTAATCTTTTTTTTTTCAAGTCAGAGGTGCAAATGTCGATATTTTTTGTGTGCTCAAGAAACAAGGTGAATAAACAGACAGTAAAGCCGTTCAAAGCAATTCATCCAGAAATAGTAATTGTCATAAGAAGCAAGTGTGTATGAATTTTTGCGAATTTTTCCCAAACTCGTTTTTTACGAGCACTTGGTTATAACGAGCAAATATTTTGGTCCCTTCGTGCTCATTATAAGAGAGTTCGACTGTATTGCAGTTTTTGCATAAGCCTCAGAAAATGCTGCAAGATATTTCGTTGCTTTCCTGTTTTTCAAAATTTAGTGTAAAGATATTATTTCGGCAGCTATTACAGTAAAACCTGTCTACAACGATACCTAAAAAAATATTGTTATAGACAGGTCATCGTTATAGACAGT
This sequence comes from Uloborus diversus, assembly GCF_026930045.1. Taxonomy (NCBI): domain Eukaryota; kingdom Metazoa; phylum Arthropoda; class Arachnida; order Araneae; family Uloboridae; genus Uloborus; species Uloborus diversus. Next base: position 117,713,849 of record NC_072739.1, read on the forward strand.
TTAATTATTCATGCTGAAATTTTGCTGGGACCAAGGAAAATGTTGTTATGGACAGGTTTATTGTTATATACAGTATCGTTATACACAGGTTTCACTGTATGAGCATTGTCTCTTTGAATGTCTAAAGAAATTCATTCATTTGTTTGCATTTACCCCAACTGACCCTTAGAAAACTCAAAATAAAGAAGCATTTTCAGTGGAAGTAAATTAATTGAAAATAAACTAACACTTTTATGACAAAAGTAAAAGTTCGATAAACAGCGTTGGATATAAAAATTTGCATAAAACTACCAAAACTTTTTGCTATGCTGAAAATAATCCCTTTTCAATGCTGCATACTTGCCAACTCTTCTGTTTTTAACGGGAGACTCCCGTTTTTTTCTTCCATCTTCCGATTTCTCGTTTTTTACAAATTTCTCCCGTTTTTGCAGTTTTTTCAGTCAATCATCAAAAAGTTTCATTTTCTTCTCAACAGATGGCGCCCTTTTCTAGGCGACCAATGTCAAGGAATAAAAAATTTTCTAATTAATAACTCATTTAGTAAAAATTAATTTTTTGGAAGCTTTCCACATTGCATGTTCAATGAAACACGTGCTTTGCCGAAAATTGCAGCAGACTTCAATCTTTTTGCATCTTACAAATGTTTCAATTATTTTCTAAGTTTGAAATTATTTTAACATGTGCTACCCTATACCTACTTATTTTACATTTTATTTTCGCAAAATATTGATTTTTTCTTTAGGATTTTATTAATTAAATTTTTGTAGCTATTTTTTTTTAGAGAATGGGGAGTGTACGAAACTTGAAGCAAATTCACTCCTTATTATTTGGTTTTTCCTTTACACTGTATTTTTCTTGCTGCTACAAATTTGCTTATAGGTGAAAAATCTCCATTTCACTTTAAATTTAGTATTCATGTTATTTAAAAGCATAATTAAATATTTCTCTTGTTAAGATATGTTGTTGGTGAGAGAGAATCACCTATATATCTCTAGTAGAATCTCCTGTTTTTTTTTTCTTTGGAGGTTGGCAAGTATGATGCTGAATGGTGTGAGCTTATGAATTTCTTTTGTTAGGGGTCGTCCACAAGTGATGTCAAGCTTTGATGGGAGGGGGTTCGTGAAAATGTGGCAGTTTGTGTCAAAGGGAAGAAGGTAATAAGAAATATGATAACTCGTATTTTTTATTGACAATATGCTTACGATAAACAACATGACATGTGACGTATGGGGATAGTAGTAAAGCATAGTGTGACACTTAATAACACAGGGGGAGGAGGTAAATTTGTTTAAAAAAATGTGCGGCATCATTTATGGACAACCACTTAGATGACTTTAAATCCATAGGATTTCACCTTCTTTCAATGAAAAAGGAGTTCTTTTAGTACCCAAAACACGTGTCTGAAATTCCTTGAAAATTTATACATTTAACGTTGCTTATCAAACTTCCAAAGTAAACTTAGATTTCAGTTAGAGGTTCGATCCTACATTCCTTTCCTTTCTTTATGTAATTACAAATCGCCTGTAATTGTCACTTAGACTCCAGTTCTTTGAAAGCATTGTTGTGAAGTTGTTAATAACATCCCCTTAATTAATACTAATGCCAGAGCACGTGGTGAAAAATGCGATCACAGCAAATACAGAACAAAGAAATTCTGAAACACCCAAAAGGCGTCGAGGAAAGAAAAAAAAAGGCGAAGCAATGACCAAACGATTTTTCTTCACGCGTTGTTCCATGCCAAGCAGTAACTGATGGTTAGTCCCATGTTACCAAGAATAGAAGCATTTGTCTTTTTCCACCACTGGCCCGCCCTGCGTTTATTTTTCATCACTTTCGAATGTTTACTGCCTTCGGTAAGCAACGGCTATTTCACGGGTATTTCCGATGTTCCATTCCTCCCCATTCTTTCTTCTCGTTTTATGAAGGTGTATATTGTGTTTGTTCCAGAGAGCAGATATTTTTAGTTTACTCAGTCTGCTACGGTGGTAACGGGTTGTTAGCAGGATGCGGGAAGGGGTGCTATAAGCTGCGTGGGAGTTTCCATAGTTGGCTGCAATCCCATTGCTCGGTACATTTATTGTCAGCAGCCAAAAGACTTACATTCTGTTACTTAGTTTAAAGATGAGACAATTTTTCACAATTAGGTCTGTCTCCCCCCCCCTTCTAAACTGTATTCTTTCACTTGAATAGAACAGATTTAAACCTCTACAAACTGTGTTTTAAAATCAGGGCTACGGACTCGGAGTAGGAGCGTCGTAGTGAGATTGATTTTGGAGTAAAGAAGTCTGGAGAAGAAGGCTTAAGATTCCAAAAATCGGAGTCAGAGTCCGTCATTTTGTTTCCAGGTCTACCACTCTGCCAGTGCTTGCGAAGTTGGAGTCGAAGTCGGAGTCGGTTAATTTTGGAGTAAAGGTGTTAGAATCGGAGTCGAAGGTTTTGAAATTCCAGATTCGGAGTAGGAGCCGGTCATTTTCGATAACCATGTTAAAAACACCACTCTTCATTTAATTTCCAGTAAAATTAAGAATATATCGTCACCTCAAAGCAACAGTAAGATATCTTAGTGTTATTTCTGGGATTAGATATCTTACTGTCGCTCTGAGGCGACGATATGCAAAAAAAAAAAATGTTAGATTAGAAAAACTGAAAACTCAATGATTGCCGTATAAAAATGATTATTTTACTTGTTTAGTATTAAAAATAATAGTGAATGTAAAATATATTTTTTCAAAAAAAAAAAAAAAATCATCGAGTTGTAATATGAATTGGTCAGAAGGAAGGTGAACCAAGTCCGTTTCGACTTGATCCACATTACCTCTAACACCTCATTTATAATCGTAACATTTCGTTGTCAAAATCTAATACGTTCAGAGCTAAAGAGGATTAAGTGGAAATGAACCTAGTTCACAGGGCCACCCAGAGCTAAAGACCTTGTTAGCTCGGTTGCCGGACCTGAAGTTTCCGACTAGGCTGACATAGCCCTCTCGTTGGCCCTGCTGGTTCACTTTACTTCTGCCCATATTCATATGTTGTTCTGGCTCTCCATTTGCAGAACTAGAGCATTCCTACGAGACTGACAAACATTTTTTCATGTGGTACCAATATCAGTGGATGCTATTTTCTCTTGGAAATTTCAAAGTTAACTTTCCCACATGACTGCGGCATCTGGATATAACTGCACTAATAGTTTAATTTAGTTGGGTGCATCCAAGCCAAATAGAAACTCAAGAAATTTTTTGACATTCCTTGAATGGCTTGTTAAGGATTACCTTTGCGTGCAAGTTTGCATATTCTATTCAAAATTAAATTTAACACGCCGCATAGTCATACAATATGGAAGGTGACGATTTTTGCGTGAGGAATATTCACCGACTTGGGCCGGTATTGAGCTTGCAAACTCGTGTGTAAGAAGGGAACACCTTATCACTATGCCACTCTTCAAGCATTTCAAATTGCATATTTTTCACGTAAAATTAACCAGAAAAAAAACATTTTAAGGTTTGAAAAAATTGGATGAGTTTCACTTTCACAAAAAGAGAAAATTAAAATTAGTTACACAAAAGGATCTGAAATTACACAAACTTTTTGACACTGAAGGGCAACAACCTTCTTCTTAAAAGCAAAAAAATCAACTCGAGTTAAAATATGCACATCGCTTGTAACTGGAGGGGGAAGGAAATGCATTCTGTTTTTATCTGGGGCTGAAGTTCGCCCCTTTATGGGCCCAAGAGATCCCTTCCTCCCTCTTAAAACCAACAAAAAAGGCGAGCATTTTGCAGATGCTGTGGAGGGAAAATCAAGGGATTGCATAGCAGACCCCTCGATAAGGTTTCTTCTCTGACCTTGACTTGCCAGCGTTATGGTCCAGAATGAAAAAAATGGGGGTGCAGAGGTAAAAAAATACATATATGAGATGCACATCGCATCTAGCTGCAGTAAATCTGCAACTTTTGTGGAGGAAAAAAACGCTTTACTGAGGGAGTTGGGGTTTCGCCTCCGGTTAAAGCAGGTGAGGAGGAAAAACAATGCTTCTCGCTCTAGTTCGGAAACTGGGGAAACAAAGCTGAAACCCTAGAGTGAAATTTTAAGCATAAATTAAAGCTAATGTATGCTTAAATTTTCACTACGGCTAAGTACCGGAGATGGGGTGAAATATCTCTGGAAGCTTTCTAATTCCATAGAGTATTAGTGTGTATAACTATCAAGTCCCAGGGTTCCCAAAGTGGGTGCCGTAGGAATAGACGAGGGTGCCTCGAAGTGGCCACATTATCTAATTTTTGTTGTTAATTAAACAAAAATAGTACAAAAGTTGCTCTTCAAAGTCTTTCCCGGTTCCAGACGTTTTACTTTAATATAACAAAACGACATTCATCCACATTAAGAACTCAAAAAAGTCGTTGGTAAATAAATTCTAAGTGGTATCCCTGTTTTTACATACTTCTTGGGGGCTTTTTCTTTTTGGAAAATCATGCCAATATGAACACGATGCTCTACTTATCATGCATATGGTTCTATTTTTACATAAAAAAATATATATATAAATAAATAAATGCATTATGTAAATGAATGTAGACATTTTATTTAGATCTTATAGATATGTTTGCATAGATATATGCACAATAATTTTTTATTTTACACCATTAGAAACGTTTTGCATTTTAGTGTAATTTAGTTAAAAGTTTGAAGCTTAAATTATTAGTGAGTCAACATTGACTGGTATCATTTCATACTTTTACATATGAAATTATCTATTATGTGTTTAAATTCATATATATATATATATACCAGTAGTATGGCTTTTCCTAATTTTTTTTTCAACCTTTTCAAGAATTCCTACAAAAGTTGGGAAAAGGGTGTGGGCTGGAGTGGGGTGGGGGAGGGGAGGGTACATGTGAACATGGTATGTTTTACTAAGATATGTTCAAACAAAATAAAACTCTCAAGTAATGGCAGTACCAATCTTACTTCTTGTCCAAACTTTTAGAGCAATGGACCATTTAATGTTTCTGTGCTTACAACATCTTTGTTTCAGCAGGTGTTATATATAATTTTATCATTGTATTCACTTAAAAGCATCTATACATATTATAAAATGAAGTCTCCAAAAAGCATCTGTCTGTTTGAACGCGCAAAACTCGGGAACTACCCAGGCAATTTCGCTGAAATTTTCAGAGTTTCTTTCTTTCAGCACCGGAAAGGTTTGCAGATCAGTTTGAAAAAAAATTGATAAATGGTTCTTTTTTTATTCCAACTTATGCCCAATTTTTGCATAAATTCTCGAATATGGGGGTGAAAAATTACTTACACATATTAATATTACATATCGTTGGAAAGGGTATAGTTTTCCGCGTTCTACGGAATTTGTTTCAATGCTCTAACTTTATTGCGGCAGGAATTATTTGCCTTTTTAGCTCGATTTTTTTTAAAGCTTAGCTGAAATTTAGACACTACTTTCTTCATTAAATCTATCAATAAAAAGTGAAGGAATTGTCCCACAGTTTTCTTTTTGACACCATTGGAAAAAGCAATATTTTTTACTCCAGATCCTCTCGACCTTCAGTCGAAAAAATAAGCTTCTATCTCTAAAGGGAAAAAAGTTACAGGCCTTTTTAAATCAATTTCAAAAAATCCCATTTCCATTCAAATTGTTAACCATTTTCTTTCGCATTTTAATTCCTCAAACTTATTTTATTTGTGTTTCTATGGTTACGCTTTTTAAATCCATTTTTCTCGATTTAATTTCTTAATAATTTCTTAAAAGTATTTTAACATCTGTCTTTCATTGTTTGGGAGGGAAATTTTGAATGATGTTTTTTTTATTTATTTATTTAATCCTGATTGTTGAATGTACGTCACTTGACATTATTTTTATTTTCAAGGTAGACCGGGCTAAGCCGGGCAATGCAGCTAGTTAATTAATAAGCTAAACTTGATTCCTGCAAACGATTATATGAACATTCTAGTAAATTTTTGGCAGTTTTTAAAAATAAATTAGGAATTATTTATTTTTGCACTTGTGAAACACAACATCTAAGGCACATGTGAACAGTTCCCATATCCTCTCGGTTCTATTCACATTAGTGTAGGATATTATTAGTGTTAAAAAATGTGTAAATGTTTATAATTATTATTTTTCTATAGTCAGCTTGTAAATGTATTTGTAATTATTATCATAAATATTTTTGTTATTAAGTAATTATTCACTTATTTTTAATATTTTCCATTTTTTTATTACTCTAATTTTCATTTTATTTATTTATTTTGTTGATCAGCAATTTAATGTTATGTAATATTTATAGGAAATAAAAAATACGCAAAATATTTTCATTTAATTAAAAACTAGAGTTCAAAATCATTTTAAAATAAATTATTATACTCAGTGTGAAACTTACAAGTGTAATCTTTACAAAATAAAATATTCTTTGTATTATGTAGTGTTATAAGATTTTTTCATTTTCTATCCAGTGATCATAACGTGTCACAAAACTTAAATGTGAACATAAAAGTAAATAATTGTTCACGCTCTTTGCCACATATAACTATTAGCAATGTAAAAGGTTTTAGAAGTAAGCTTTCCCTATTATAATTGCGTTGTATATTTCTTTAAAAAATGGAACCGATTAGTAATTATTTCTTGTTCCTAATCAAAGAAAAAAATGGCGAGAAATCTTTGATATTGTATTGACAGATCCGCGATAATTTTATCCGATATAAATTTTCCCGTTGTGCTATCTTAATTTCCCATCGTATTATGCAACTATCTTTTAGATATCCTTTGATGCCCAAATTCAAAGGTTAATTTTTATCCATTCATCACACAAAAGTAAACAATGTCGAATAAATAATGCTTTTTTATCGAAGAAAATATAAAATGTTTCCAAATAAACTAAACAAAAAAAAATCTCTAGTTCTGCGAAAGACTGTTAGACACATCTCAGATAACAAACTTATAGAACAATCAGCAAAACCGTTTTTAACAGAAACATTTTTTCATTATCGTAAGCAATGATTTTTCTAAGCATCCGAACCGACAACCGATTATTTACAAAATAACCGCTTCATCGTACGAGTCAGATTAACTTTTCTTATCTTAAGCGATTAGCTTTCAGTATTGTGTGAATTAAAGTGACGTTGCACTGTGGCGGATGACGATATCTGCAACAACAATAATAACAATACATAATCTAACCCTTTGAGTATTAGAAATTAACTATGTGAGTATTAGAAACTCGGAAGCAGGGCTTAACTTCTAACAAGAATTTCAAGAGCCCTATTGTACTGCCGTGAGCAAATAAGAGACAATAACTTTTTTTTTTTTTTGCATTTTTTAAAATCCATTGTACGTGAACTTTATTGTACAAGCTTGCTTATTTGGTTTCCGCTGCAGAAAAAAAAGAGTGAAAAAAAAAATAATAATTTGAACTTTCACATCTTGAATTCAAATTATGTTTTTCGCAATCACATGTGTGTGTATGTAGGCGTGTGTGTTTGTGTGTGTGTGGGGGGGTATGTTTGTGTGTGGGGGCATGTGTGTTTGTGTGTGTGGGGGGTGCATGTGTATGTGTGTGTAGGCATGTGTGTTTGTGTGTGGGGGGGGCATGTGTATATGTGTAGGCATGTGTATTTGTGTGTGTGGGTAGTTGTGTGCATGTGTATGTGTTTGTGTGTGTGTATGCGTCTGTATGCATGCGTATGTGTATATGTTTGTGTGTGTAGGTGTATGTGTGTGTGTAGGTGTATGTGTGTGTGTAGGTGTATGTGTAAAGGTAGGCAAGTAAGTGACGCAACCTGGAGGCGGTTTTCGCTAGATGAGCAACATCGTGAGGCGGCCGGTCGCGGTGGTGCTGCAGAGGGAGGCGGGGGGAAAATAAAATCATAATGCATCAAAACAGCCAAGTGAGAACAATAAGCAATCGTGATTGCTCAAAAAAGAAAAAAGAAAAAAAAAACGATTAAAACCAGCGTTTCTCTATTGTTGGTATTGAATCCAAAACGCGTCTCTTCAAATGTCTCGAAATGTCATTTTTTTTTTTGCAGATACTGCCTGTTACTTGCTCACGGCAGTATGGTCCCCAGAAGATTATTTACAGTTAAACTGTCTGAACACGTCTAAAATGTTGAAATTCTCATCAAATTTAACAGGAGTGCAACAGCTCAGCTACCTTTAGCTCCTATGTAAAATAAGCTCTGAGCTGAAGCACAATGTTGGAGTTTTGCTGGGCTTTCAAGAATGAAATTCTATTTTTATCATTCTATTTTTAACAATAATAAATGTTTTTTGCCAATGCTAAGAGTGTTATGTCACAAAAACATGAAAAAAAAAAGAAAAAAAAAACACTTATGTTATTTGTATTCAAAAATTTGTAAATAAACTTGAACTTAAAAGACATTATGTCCATAACAGTCCTTAATGTTTAAATAATAAAATGAATAATTAATTAAACACAGTTTTCGATTACTGAAATTTACTTTTAATTAAGTATTATATTTCAGTGTTAAATTTGATGCACTCTGAATTTCCAGTTATCTGATGAATACGGAAAACCAAAAAACATGGATAGTCGAACAATGATCGTTTATATCAAAAAAAAAAAAGTTCAAAATATTTAAAAAGAAAAAAAAACACGTATATTGCTGCCCATAAATTCTGTCACACAATTTTCAACTTTTTACCCCCCCCCCCCCTTTCACCTGCCCCTTTCACGAAGTATCACATTTAATAATACTCTTTTCCCCCTCTTTGTCACATGTCACGCTATTTTTCATAAGCATATTCTTATAAAAAATGCGTGATGTCATTTTTCTTTTTACATCCTTCCCCCCTTGTCACTATTTCACGAACCCCCTTCCCCCCTCAAAGCGGGACATCAATTGTAGACAACACCTAAAAGATAACTTAGGATGTGTCCGGTTTTTATTGAATACTAGTGGTACCCGCACGGCTTTGCCCGTAGTAGAAAATTAAGTCGTTTGGTTCACCTATATATTTACAAATAATGGATGATATGATTTCGTGCCAATTTGCTATATTCATTTGCTCGCCCATCTTCCACGCAGTGGCGCCGACTCCATGGGGCTTGAGGGGGCCCGAGCCCCCTCAATAGTTTGTTTTGGGGGGCAGAGCCCCCTCAATAATTTAAGAACATTATTTGTCATATTATGGTTTCTAAAATCAGAAAATTATGTTGGTATTTTTTACTTTCCTTGTTTGAAGATAGTTACATTGTAAAATACATTCAGTAATGAATTAAAACAAATAACTATTGCTGTAGTAAGCAGGTTAATTGAAAACGAGTGGTGTGAATAAGGATAGTGTTACGGTGCTGAGAGCACTCATAGAATTTGTCCCAGTGCGCAAACTTCGGATGAAGTCTCGATGGCGGCGCTCTCATCTAAGTGTTGCTGATCTGGAAAAAATATATCAGGGTTTGATTTGTACATTTAATGGAAGGCTTGATAGTTTTCTTCAATTATTAGAGTTAATGAAGTTATCTGTTTATTACCTTTTTTAACTCTATTAAAGCATTAATTTTGAGACATTATTTTTATTTAATGAACTCTGGGCCATATTCAAAGCAAGCTTAAATTAGTTATTTTACTTTTAGTAATCAAAGTGCGACATCAATCTTTTATGCTTTGTTCTTTTAATGATAGTTTAGATTTATTTAAATATCAGTTCAATCTTTTCAGAGCTATATATTCACTGCTAATAGACTAAAAGTATAAATATTACTGTAAATTAAATTAACTTTTCACGAAAATACCATTTTTTCTTTTTTTTTTCAAAGCCAAAAAATGTCGATTTACCGAGAGTCGAGTTTTTGGGGTTCTAATGTTGATCATATGATTCTAAAATGCTTAAAAAACTTTAAAACTCACTATTTTTTATCTCAAATTTAGAAAATTTCCCCTGGCAAGGCTCCCGTTATGGCACCCTCCCCCTAATAGTTGTTATAAATCGGTGCCACTGGTAGTGCCTATCCATGCAAGTCAAGTGCACTACCTTGTATAGTGCTGCAGCCTAGCTATAGCACTGCACGACTCCCCACAAAATGGAACTGTAAAAGTTTCCCTCACTTAAGGCAAGTGACATGATCTAATTGAAGCAGAAAATTTGTGTACCAATTTTTAGATTGTTTTACTTTGAAAACGCCCTGTCACATATGTTTGTTTGTATAAATTATACACACCAGAAAATATGTAAGTTGGCATTTTCAAGGCACAAAAATCTGAATTATTTTCGGGGGGGGGGGGGGGGCTCCGTGCTTAAACATACTCCCTAGACCCCGGTGACATCCGGCCCCCCCCCCCCCAATAATTTTTCCAAGTCGGCGCCCCTGCTTCCACGTTATGATTATTTCGTAATTTGCTCTTCCACGTTCTGATAATTTGCTCAATAAAATGTTCTTAAAATTACAATATAAAAAGAACAAAATCAAATTTTCGGAAAATCGTTTCTAAGTACAGACCCTCATGCTACAAACTAACTTTGTACCAAAATTCATGAAAATTAGCCGAACGGTTTAGGCGCTGTGCGCGTCACAGACATCCAGACAGAAAGACTTAAGCTTTATTATAAGTAAAGATGGAATAGTTTGATCCAGCTGCGCCCCTCCCTCTCCCTCCTTTCAAGCTACTCCCTTTGCTAATTTGGCGACCAGATTCATCATAAACCCTGTTACCCAGTACTTAAAAGAAATTGATTCATCTTACCATTTGTTTTTTATCAATCTTACCATCCCAGTAGTTGTAATATTTCACGTTTTCATCTAGTCAATGCAAAGTTACTATTCCAAATATATTCAAAGAGTTATTTGGATGCAAGCCTTTCAGGCTCTAAAATTATTAATTAGATTCAAACTCAGAAATTTCTCGCGTAGGCGCTAAGGATAGGAAACTTTGTTCAAATAAAGTAACGATGCTTGAGAATTGTGGTCATTTTTCCAACAAAAAACTGCTTATTCGAATCTGACCAGTCCCCCATACAATAGTTACTAAGTAGGGGGGACAGACAAACACCAGATGACAGACTGACAGACGCATCTCCCTGTCTCAGTGCCCTCCATTCAATTTTTCATTTCACAATATTTGTTCCTCAAACATGATGGTTTTATTTTAAAGTCGTAATCCCGATATTTAAGCCTTTATTTCAAGCTTGTGGCCATTTTATTCCGCAACTACAACAAATGTGCCTGATTAAACTTTTTTTCAAAGGATTTTCATAAAGTTTTGATAGTTGGATTTGAAGTACTTGAACAAAAAACTTAGTATACTGAAAGTGACTTTTTAGTAAATATTTTGTACTTAAAATCTTGATGTACTATGTTTACTTAGTTTGCTTAGCAAAATAACTGCATAGTTAAAGAAATTCGGATTTGTATATCAATTTCCGATTTAAATATTCTTCAGATAGGAAAAAAAAAAGAATCCAGGAAATTGCTCTTAAAAATTGTGTCTGTCTTTTTTCTGTCGTCGTTTACGCATTAATCATCTTCATCTTAAATAACATAAACATTTATTTTACAACCTAACTCTCCTAATTATTTGACACTCAATTATTCGATATACTAAATTAAATGATAATCCCCTATTTTATATGAAAATTTGGCTGTAAATTTGTCAACTTTTTTCTTGCATGCTTCGATATTTCACTTCGTGGACCAAGCATTTTTTTTTTTTTTTTTTTTTTTTGTATCACACTATCAGCGTTAGAGCTAGAATTCTCTCTCTAGTAATCGTAGTAATAGTTTGTCCAACATATCTTCGATATGTTCGCTCTTTACACCCAACTTTATGTTTTTATTTCTTTAAATGTACTACACAGAATCAATTCAAATTTTCCCATCAAACTGCATTAACATTAAGAAACAAAGATCACTGTTCCTTAATGTTATCTGAGCGATGTTGTAAATGTTTCTTTTATACCTAATTTTATGTGATTGTTTCACGAAATGAGATAATTATTAATTCAGAGAAAGACTCAAGTTAAGCTAACTAATTTTATGTGATTTTTTTTCATGGAAAGTGGTTGTTACAAATTTATGAACATCCATGTTGGGCTAACAGCTTGATGCAGAAAACGACTTTAAAATTTAATATTAGGAAGCTTTTTTATAATATCAAGCTTCCTCATTGATATGATAATAATAAATGTAAAATAAAACTTCATTATTGCTTTTATTTACTGGTAAATATTTTTTTTAATACATATATTGCTGATTTTTTTTACTAAATTTTAATGTGTAGCTATGCAGTTATTTTTTTCATATGTCTTATTTTTTAATTACTGTAAGTTTTGATTTGATTTTTAAAGTATTTTTTTCCTATGACAAACTTTTAATTTTGCTTTTTCTTTAATTCTTGTTTTTTAATTGTTGTAACTTTTGATTTGGTTTTTCAAGTATTTTTTCCTACGACAAACTTTTGCTTTCGCTTTTTTTCCTTTCAAGTTGTTGTTTTTCAGTCACTGTATTTTTTGATTTTTTTTTTAAATTATTATTTTTTAGGGTTTTTTTTCCAATGACTAACTTTTGATTTTGCCTTTTCTTTTTTTAAACACTTGGTAAAATTCAGTTTTTTATCTTCGTATTTTTTCTCTTGCAAATTACATAACCTGCGTTACTTTCCAAAGTTAAAAATTATTTTGCTATTCTGAACGAGGAGTTTGCGATTAATTTTACAGAACCGTCTGTTTTTTACTCATGTTTTTTAAAACTAATTACCGTTCCATAGATTATCTCATATTCTTGTTGAAGAAACTTTAGTGAGGATCTCTATAAAGAAAAAAGTTCAGATCTATTACAACGTGTTACTTTTGAATTTTGAAGGCTTCGTGAGTGCTTTTCAATTACAGTCATTCAATTTGACTTTGAGCCGCAATTTCCTTATTTTAAACTGCCCAAAGTATATTTTAACAGTGTTACTCTACTTTTTGTTATAAAAATCAAAAAAGTTACCTAAACGACTAATTTATTGTCTGGTCATCCAAAATTAAGAAATGATAATCACTAAATTCTTTCGATATGAATTATTAGCTTGGTGTTTAGCTATCGTGCCATTTAGCGTCATTTTGAGCCTCGTCGGAAATGGAATAAATAAATAATGTCTATAAACGTAACACAAATTTTTTGCAAAAAAATACAATTTCGAAATGTTTAAAAATTCCCCGTATCTGCATCACATCTTAAAATTCCATACATTGTAAGGAATACTTCTATGTAGCATGGGCTCTTCCAACATTTTCAAAAATAGCTTCCAAAACTTAAGAATTATTGAATCATGCAACTATTTCTGTACAATTTTTCCAACTGCGTTTTCTTTTTTTTTTTTTTTTTTTTTTTTTTTTTTTTTTTGTAAAATTAAGAGTAGAAAGCTTATTTCAAAGCTTATTTCATTACTATGCTAGGTAAGTGCAGCATTAAGTCTTCTTTTTTTTTAAGTTTGATTTATTTAAAAACTTTAAGTGTCGCAGAATTTTTCAGAATATCTTAAAATTACATTGACTAACTTTATTTTAGTTTTGAATAAAACTCTTCACTAACTTAAAACAAAAATCGAAGCGTGTCCGATTTTTTTTTTATTATGTCCAAATATGATTCTAAAAGTTAAAAACATAAACTAATATAAATCCTTTGACATTAAAAATATGCTGACCATAAGAGGGTTGAGACCTCTCAAAAAATCGATTCGCGACTCATCCTTGGACCGCACCAAAACCCAGTCCTAAATTACAACACTGGTTTCTATCCCAAGACTTGAACCAGAAATAAGAGGAATTAATTGGGGGACTGTTTTCGTTGATCGTGTGATACAAATGAAGTATCCAGGGATGATTATTGCTTTCTCTGCGTTGCAAGATTCTTTGTTGTGAGGCTGCTATGGGGGTTTGTCCTGTTTGTGTGACGTCAAAGCAAGAGGCCAACAAGGAAGTTTTTTTCTCCCTCTCAGGTGGATGGGGCACCACGTTTGGGATGATGCAATTTGTTTTTTTGCGCTATTTTCGATTTCCCCGAAACGATTTAAAGGAGGACGGTTTGGATTTTGAACGTGACATTATTCAAAGGAAAGAATTTCTTTTTTAATTTATTTTTTTAAAACTTTTGATTTGAAACTGGGATTTAATATATAATTGATTAAACATTGATTGTAATTTTGATATCTGGTAATAAGTTCGGATAATCGAACACGTGAAGAGCAAAACGTTCTATGAGCCCATTAGAATGTTGTAGCTAGAAAATATCCCTCCCCCCTTTTTTTGTAACCTACATTTTAGGAGAAATCTCGAGAAGGGGACATACGAACATCCCTCTTGAATAGCCGTACTAAAATGGTTTCGAATAATGATAATACTATAAAAATTGAGGTTTTCATGGTCGCGACTTTTAAGAAATTGTCCTTTTGGATAACTTTGGAGCCATACCTGTTAAAACTTTTAAGTGTATTTGAATTTAAAAAAAAAGAAGTCACAGAGCTGCATCCTTCTGGTAAGGTTTTAAAGTAAATATTTTACTTTTTTTTGGAAAAAACAGTTGGAAATATTGTTTTTCGGAAGGTACTGCTTGGGAGCTATTTTTGGTTTTTGTTGAAACTGCTTTTCCAACATTGTGATAATCTATGCTGTGACAAAAATGTGTGAAATGAAGTTCAAAGCGTTTGTTTTTGAGCGGTAGAAATTTTTTTTAATGTTTAATGTTGAAATACTTCTATCAAAATAATTTATTTTGCGCTCCATTTCTGCCATGGCTAAGGCTTTGAACCAGAATAACTACTCATTTTTAATGCATTTAATAACTATTATTGCTTAAGTTCGGAAAACCGTAAAATATTATAGTATTGTTTCTTCCCCTCTATACCGAGTGAGACAGTGTAAAATAGTGAAAATGAGGCTAGAAGATACTCTAAATGACTAACGAAGTGTATGTTCGAATAATTAGAAACCATTAAGATATACCATCAAGAGCACAGAAGGTGCAAAAGAAGTGCCATCGGATCTAACATTGGATCTATATCGAAAGACAATAATGACTGATCTATTTAGACCTTTACGCACAGAACCTTTTGAATTCATTTATATTCTAAAGCAGCGTGAGAAAACTGAAGCAAAACGTATGCCTGAAGCATCTTACATGAACCACGGTCTACATTCCCGGAAATAGTAACATTAATATTGCTAATGAATATTGCTCTAAAGCAGCGTTTCTTAGATTGTGTTCCGTGGAACCCAAGGGTTCCATGGAGATGAATCAAGTGCTCCACGAAATTATCACACTTTAATTTCCTAACTTTCTTTTTAGACACTTAAAAAACATAATAAAAATGATTTTTGAAAACTTAAATTTTAAAATTTAAAACTTTGTGTCAAAAAACTATTTTAACAATTGTTTTTAGACTTTTTTCTTTTTTTTTAATTTTTGAAATTACTTTTTAAGTTTTATTAAATTTTTACTTCGACGGCAAAGAAAACATTTCAAGAATGTTGTTTCAAACTGTAATACTTATGAAAAAACGGATTCCACGAAAAAAAGGTCATTTAAAATGGTTCCATTCACTGAAAAAATTAAAAATGCTGCTCTAAAGCAACGTTTTTTAAATTATGTTCCGAGGAACCTTAGGGTTCCATGAATCTCTCTCAGGGGTCGTGCGAAACTTTCATTTTTTCTTTTAATTGAAATCAGTCGCTTAAAAAGTCGATAAAAATAAGGCTTGAGTGAAGCAACCTCGAATATATCAATAGAAGAATACGAAACTTTTATTGAAAAATTTGATTGCAAAAGAAATTTCTATTTAAAATCAACGCCGAATTTTGAAAATGTGAGCGCTTGAAATTTTAAATCTAACTACTTAACAAAAATCGTGAGTGCGAAAACGAACCATTCTGACACTGAAGTACAAAAACTGCACGGTTTCAAGTTCATTTATTTATTACACATATTTTCATTCTTTCAAAGATATTTCCCTACATATTAGTGCCGTTAAAAAATAAATGAATAAAATATGACATTCCTAAACTGCGTGACGGAAAAAAACTTTTGATTTTACTCGCTCAAAAAAAAAAAAAAAAAAAAAGAAAAAAAAAAGGCTGATCAAAATAGAATTAATTGCAAATAAGTTGAAGAGTAAATCTCACGTTGTACTGAAAGGCAGATCTGGGTTTGGAAGTTACCATTATCGAAAAGAGAAAATTTAAAGTGTACTTTTATTGCTAAAATAGAGAGGCGAAAGAATAGAGCGAATTTTTCGAAAAGTAAGTCACTAAAGCACACTTAGGGTGTATTTGGTCTTTGAGGGCAGGGGGGAGGGGCATAAAACCTTTGACCAATCAGCCCCCCCCCCCCCCGCTCCCTTCTGGATCTGCGCCTGATTGTGCTGTATTCAAAAGATTTATAAGATTAAGAATAAATTAATGCAAGCAGTTACACAGACAAAAAGTTTGCTTTTAATTTAAAACCTGAGTAATTTCAATGAAATTTTCACCAAAAAAGTATATCCTTGCTTGTTAGATGCATTGTTATAAACTGAATCTGTTTTATCTGTTGAAAGTGCGAAAATAGCATGAAGTAACTGGCAGTTTTCTGTCATATTTTGGGTATGAGCCTTGCACTAAATTTCACCAAGCGAAAATAGTGGGTAGTAATACTTTGCATTTAAACATTGTAATACTTTGTAGAATAAAGAGTTAAGAAAAATATTTTCAGTTTTTTAAGTTCAACTTTTTAAAATATCACTCTAATTTCAAAAGAGGGTGTGATTTTCTCACGCATTTTTTTCCTCCAATAGGAACTCTGAATGTAGTAAGAATTAGTAGTGAAAATTGTAGTTTTGCTAATAGCATTCAAGTAATTAATGCACAGTTGGTATAAAAAAGCATTTATTACTTAAATGATATTGCCTCCTCCAGAGTATATTAAAAACATTTTAAATGTGGAAATTGATTTTTTTCTTTGAAAAAATAAGGCTTTCAACATAATTTGGTAGCTGTGATGGGTAGCAAAATCTAGTTGTGGATTCCATATAAAAATGCTGCTTTTTTATATATTGGAACTTCGGAATTTTTTTTTTACAAGTGAGCCTATAAATAAACACGCGGAAGAGAAATAGCAAAAAAAAAAAAAATGTGTCGTAAAGACACACGATGGAAGTGAAAGTTTTATCTTTTCTTAATTTTGCATTCTAAACTTCATCCGTACGTTTTCTCTCATGCCACGCTCTTTTTTATTCAGTGTCTAACTTAGGCAGTCATAAAAGAATTGCGAATCTTAATGAAGAAAATAAATTCTAAACAACGAGAAAACCGTAGAGTGAAGGAAAAACTAAACAATATTCCAGATCCTCTTTTTAATTGATGCCAAAAGCAATGTAAAACAAAAATAATTATGAAGTTAGTTTTGTTAACTGATTAACAAATTAATTTGAAGGCTCAACTAAGCAAGCATATATTTGTCAAATTTGGTCGTTTTAAACTTTTCAAAAAAGCAAGTTTTCGAAGATTTCTTTGATTTAAGTCATCAGTTTAAAAGCGTCGTCTACATTGGTGAAGTTCACCCTTGAAAATAGTTAAACTTTTATTATCAAAAGTAATAGTAATTGTAAAATTAATTTACCAATTCAGGAAACGCTTTTAAATTGATGAATTGACTTGAATCAATGAAATCTTTGAAACCCTGCATTATTTGAAAATATTAAAATGACTAAAACCCAGAAATATGTGCTTGTTTAGTTCAGCTTTCAAATTAATTGACAAAACTAACTTTATAATTACTATTATTTTTCATTGGTTTTAGCAACAATTGAAAAACATCTTCGTCACTTCCGTCTCACAAAAACGATATGGATCAGAATTTCAAAGCCTTCTCTAAAAAAAAAAAAAAAAAAACTTTTTGCCATGATGTATCCGTGAAAGCAGCGCATTGATGGGTGAATCAAGTGATTAATATTTGTTTTTTGATATCTACATAGAAATTTCTGCAATAAGTGCATAACCCCCATAAAAAGCATCATTGGCCAGATAGTCCCTTCTATGGTGTATACAAGCAATTCTATAGAGAATACTCATCTGGGGTAGTCCCAAACCCAGGCTGGTGCGTCGTTTTGTTTAGAGGGGCCTCTCGTTCCCTATCTAAGGGGCCTGGTCCGGATGTTTGGTTGCTAGGCAACAAGAGGGGCCTGTGAAAGGGGGTGAAAACCTAAAGCCCCGCGAATCGCAAAGCGAGGCGGGATATTTTTTTTATTTTTGTTTATTTCACCATCATTTCATTATAATTCATTTCGGCGTGCGGTTTTTTGGAGGACAGCGCTTCACTTTTTTGAAAAAGTTCCGCATATTGGTGTTAGTCTTGTGCTCTCCGTTTCCCTGGATGGGTTTTCGGTGGGGGAATATCACGCTGTCTTGTGACTTGAAATCATGAAAGCATCGCTCGGTGGATTACTGAGACGTGCAAGAATTAAAATGACAATTAATGCAATCTGAAAGAAAAAAATCAAAGTAAGTTCATTTTTTTTATTTGCTTAAAAATTTAAGCATATATTTTACTGGACCTTATTCTTTATTTTCTGTTAAACCATATTGAAATAAATTAAAGCATTTTAATAGAATGGTTTAATGAGAATTAAAAATAATTTTCCTCATATAGTCATTTTTGACTTACTTAAAAATTTAAGCTCTTAATGTATTGAATTTGATTTTTTATTTTCTTTTAAACTATTTATGTACATGAATACACTTACCCGGAATACTTTAATGGTAGTTGAAAGGAAAAAAAACTAAGAAAGCTCATTTTTTATTTATTTAAAAATTTAAGCACGTATTCTATTGGATCTGATTCTTTATTTTCTGTTAAAATATATTAAAATATATGAATACGATTAACCTGAACCTTTTAATGGTAGTTGGGAAAAAAAACTCATTTTTTATTTACATAAAGGTGTAAGCGTATACAGGTATTTCATTGGATTGAATTTCTATTTTCTCTGTATCAGTAAGCGCAAAATTGAAATTGCTTTTTTAAATAATTAGGAAAGTTTTCAAAATTTGTTTTCTGTTTTTGTTTTGTGTAAAACACCTAAATGTTTTCCATGCATTGAGTAAATTGCAACGAAAATTAGGCCGTGCAAATTCTTATACGCAAAATTTAAAAACATTCCGAATTTCTTTCTGTACATCATTTAGTTATTTAAATTCGTAGTTAAAAGTTTTTTTTTTTGTTAATAAAACTGCGTAAGAAGAATAAAAGAGTTTGGTTGTAAATTTACAACAAAAATCGAAGCCACATTTTTTTAAACTAAATTTTTCAGCGTTATGAATACTTGACAACAAAACATGCATTAAAATATCACTTTTCTTAAAATCATATTTTTCTGAAAACTTTCCAAATTCAAAAAATTCATTATTTTTTCCATTTAAAAAATAATAATAAACGGAAAATAATAATTAAATATTTTATTTATAATGACTACCCTTTTAAAGTTTCAAAAATATTTTATTTCACGAATTGTTCATTTAAAAATCACTGTTTTTGATTCAATGTGTTATAGTGCTTTTCACGCTATGTATTTAAATTAATATTTCCAAATTAATGTGATGCTTTGACAAAACACGTGTTTTTGCGCGACTGACACTTAA
Organism: Uloborus diversus; assembly: GCF_026930045.1. Classification (NCBI taxonomy): domain Eukaryota; kingdom Metazoa; phylum Arthropoda; class Arachnida; order Araneae; family Uloboridae; genus Uloborus; species Uloborus diversus. The sequence goes on from NC_072739.1 coordinate 117,733,467, forward strand.
TGTAGTATGAAACAGTTAATGTGCCAAATATTATGTAGTAGTCATGTAAGTAAAATAAATAATTGTTCTTAATAATTTGAAGAAGCGTACAGCTGTAACTTATGCTGTGGTTAAAAATCTTGGAACAATTCGACATTTTTTTAAAAAAAATTTCTTTTTTTTATGCCCTTCACAATTGTTGTCCTTCTTCTCTAAATAATATTTTATGTATTTAAATCTAATTCTGATAAACTAGAGCGACACATCGTCCTCTCAGAGCAACAGATAGGATATCTTAGTGTTATTCCTGGGATTAGATGTTTTACTGTTGCTCTGAGGCGACGATATACTGTATTTTAAAATATATCCATTATATTTTCCTAGCTGTTAAAAATCATAATTTCAACAAGCAATACAGGGTAAATGCTTTCCATGCAGACAAAACATGTGAACACAAATCACCAGTGAATGGGTATTTTCCTGAAACTTGATCCTTTAATTTCAAAAAAAAAAAAAACAAACGGAAGTTATTATTCCCCAACTTCTTGGTTTTGTTTTTCTTTTATTTTTTTAATTTAAACATTTCCTTCATCAATTACTTTTTAGTTAATTTCTTTATCATCCTTTGTGTTGTTTTCATACATGATAAAAAGTAATTTGACACTACTAATATTTTTTTAAAGACTACAAACAAAAAAAAGTAAAATCCATTATTCCAGTAAAATTTATTGAAAAAATATTTAAATGATCTTCAGTAAAATAGTATTTGCACCTAAATGCTCAATGTATTTATTTATTTCAGAATAAATTGTACGTATCTTCCTTAACTTTTTTAACGGTTGTGTTTAGTATTAAAAAACACTTCTTAAAATTTACAATATGTTTAGTCAAATTTACTGAAGAAAAAGATGTTGATGCGTAAGTGGAGAAAGAAACAACTGCTCAATTACAAACAAAAATTATTAATTTTGAAGCTATTGTTTACTTTGATGACGTCCGTTTTGCACGACTTACAATTTTCATTGAAAAATTAAGTCAAACAACGTTGGAAGCAAGCAACGCAGAAAAGTTTTCTTCTTTAAATATTCGGATGAAATCAACATGAAGTTCATTTCAAACTAAAAAAGCCTACCTTTTTGCCTACCAAATTGAATTTTCTAATATTAGCTGCATCTCTCTCTCTCTCTCTCTATCCGTATTGCCTTAGACAAGAAATTATTTCAAATGTCATCATCATCATCACCACCACTATCATCAAGGATTAGACATATCGCCTGTTCCGGCTTAATGGTCGTCCCACCGTTTCAAATATATCATTTAAATACAAAATAAACAAATAAATAAAGGCTAATTAAATGAAGCTTTGTTTGGTTTGATACAAAAATAATTAATTTTGAATATTCATGTAATAAAATCGTTTACTTCTTAATCAAAAATAAATAATAAATAAATATAAACTTTTTTAAAAAAAAGTTTAGAATGAAAAAAGAAAAGAAAAGAAAAAATACATCCCAACACATTTTTTTGTATCAAAAACAAAATTGTGCTAGCAGCAGTTTTAGGGGAAGAAAAAAAAAACTAAATTTTTGGATCTAAACTATGCAGTCGACTAAACTCTTTGTTTTCACCGATTTCAAGTCGGTAGATAAATTTATCTTGTTTTTTTTTTTTTTTTGTCGATCAAAAATAGTAATTTTAACCATAACTTTTAAACTTAATACGGGAAAACTTTTCATGAGATTAAAATTATCAATTCATCGATGAGTTTTATATGATCAATAAAATTATCTCAGCTTTAAACGAACTTCATTTTGATTCATTTAAATGCTCTTCAACTTCGTCAATGTTAAGTGCACGGAAAAATGTTTTTCAATTTTTACACGTAACTGTCTTCCTGTTTCTTGAAACACAAACTAAAAAAAAATATCCAGAATGATGTAAATTTTCTCAATTTTTAGATGTTAAAAATTAATAGTATGTCTGCCATGGGAGCTTACCTGTTTTGAATTCCACCCCCCCCCCCCTTCTCCCCGAAGGAAAACCACTAAATGCTTAAATAAAACCCTTTTTGTTCAAATTATACGTCATAAATTTTTATGTTAAAGTTTACTCGAGGAAAATCTGATTGTTTGATTGAAATTTCTATAAGATTTTAATTTTCTCGTAAAGCCTAAAGTTTTTTTAAGAGGTTGTTATTTTTAACTATTAAAAATTAAGTAATCATACGATAAAACAACTGAAGGAAGTGTTCTGTTTGATATCTTTCGAACAAAAACATTTTGTTAGAGTTAAATTATATCCTCAAACGCTATTGGGGGGGGGGGGGGCAACAGAAGTACATTTCTTTTTCTCGTAACATTATTTTCATTTTCTTCATTTTCACTATTCATTGGATAGTTTGTTTTGATTTATTTATAATGGGGTCGTTTCCAAAATTTTAAACGTATTTTTTTCTGAAAGAGCATGCTTAAAAACATACGAACTGACCATTTTTTAAATAATTTGTTTAAGTTTAATATTTTTAAAAAATTACTTAAATCATAGCGCTTTTATTTTTTATGCCTTCTGCCGATGACATCACAAATGATGAAATGGCCTTCAGTGTTGCCATTCGCAGAACAAAATATTTAATTCGCATCTTTACTCACGGGTATTGCAACGATTTGGTTGATAGCAAGCGTAGAGCGCAATTTTAATTCGCTTCTTGATTATCATAACGTGGAAACGAGGTACAAAATGCGCCAAAGAGCATCATTTGTGACGTCATCAAGACCACGCCTTGTTTGTAAAATTGGATATTTAAAAAAAATTAATCAAAAAATAAATGTTGGGAAAACGAAAGAATTTCTGGGTGATTGTTTTTTTTTTTTTTTTTTTTTTGCTTATTCTATCAATTTTAGTAACTTTAAGTACTACTTTTGACTGAAGGAAATCCGAACCTGAAGGAAACACCATTTATTGCATTTATTTTATTTGTTTATCAAGTTTATTGTTGAATTTTGCTTATCAATAAGTTAATAATTTATTTTGTTTTTAATTTTTCATTCTTGAAATAGTTTGATGATACAATTAGTTTTTTTTATGTATTTTTTTTTAATACATGTGTGACAAGTTATGCTAAAAGGTATTATTGTAAAGCAACACTAATTTATTTTCTTGATATGAAATTATTATGCGACATACATTTTTTTCGGTTCTTCGCCAGCTTTTAAACATTTTTTTTCCTATTTGCAATAGTATTTTTTATGATTCATTTATGTTTATTAATTTGTTTGTTAATTTTTAAAATGCTATGCTTTACAATATTAAATAGTGAAACCACAATTTTTTTGACATGAAATTATTTTTCGACATACAACTTTTCGATTCTGTGCCAGCATTTTCATTTTTTTCTTTGGTATTTGCATTTTTTTTAATGATTCATTTTTATTTATTAATTTCTTTGTTAATTTTTGAAATGCTGTGTGTTACAATATTAATTCTAAATATAATTACTCATTAAAAAAATTACATTTTTTCAGTTTTTCAACATTTAAGACTACACGTTTAAATTTCATTCCAAAAATATCCTGATATGTTAGAAGTTATTGTCTGATATGAAAGGAGTCTCTGCAAACAGTAAAAGAAAGTAATTTAATGTATTTATTGAACGTAGTTTATAGTTAACGTTAATTTTTCAAGCATAAGTTGATCATATAGTTACTTTAAATCACTCTGAATAATTTTAATGACAGCGTATTTCTTAGTTTTGAAACTAGCTGCGTCGCCCGGCTTTGCACGGTCTACCTCGAAAATAAAATTTATGTCAAGTGACGCGTGTTCACCAATCAGGCTTGAACAAAAAAAAAAAAATCAGTAAAATTTTGCGGCAGATTGTGGAAAAATAACCAAAAAGGAAACATTTTAGATCCTTCGATTACACGAAAAGTCTCAAAATAAAATACAGAATTTTACTTGTTCAAATTCGAGAAAAACAATTGCAACAGATCTTTCGTCTCAATGATTTTCTTCGCGCTATTAATTTTAATAAAAGCATTGTTGCGGAAAGATGAGATGAAACACTGAGTAATAATTTGAATGGAGGAAAGCCTTCGAAAAATAGGGATTTTATGTCGAAATCTAAGCGTCATAATACATATAGTTTTTAATTGATATCTCCGCTAATTATTATCGGAGGATTACGTTAAATAGTCAAACATAAAGACGGGAAGATTACGAATCCATCAATACCTAGTTCGATGGTCAGTGCACTGTCGTTCGGGATAAGAAACTTGAACATAGATACATAGATACCATACATAGATACATAGATACATATATATAGATACATACGCTCAGTTTTTAATTATATAAGATTACTTTATTTCATCTTAATTAATTAATATTTTTAATGTTGTTTCTTCATCGTAGGTAACATATTTTGCAACAGATTTATTTAGCGATTTTAGTCGTGCATCCTATTTCACAATTTCGCTCTAGCTTTGCCAAATACTTAAACATTACATATATTCCATTTATGATGTCATCTATGACAAAGTTTCTATCTTAAAAAACCTGTTTCCCAAACAGCCAAGGGCCAATGGCTCCAAGAAACCCCTCGCAAATAAGAAAGAGAAAAAGGGGCCCTGAACCGGGTAAATTTAACTTCTTGAGTCCCCATTTTTAAGGGGGTAGTGGGCCCCAAGCACACGATAAGACAGAGGCCCCTTCTGTTTCCCTCTGGGCCTTTTCTCTTGAAGGTCGCTGAGCCCTTACATTTGGGCCCCTTTTGTAAACAACCGGCTTAGATTTGGAATTTTGAGAGCTTCAGTTTTTTTCTATTCTTTCGTTCTTCTCTGTGAGAAATGATTCTTTGTGTTTACAGGGATGCATTTGAGGTTTAATATGGGGTTGGATTCAGGGGCGCGCTCATTATTTCTAAACTTGGGGGAAGCGTTCATGCCCGCTGTATGCTTATTATTTTGAATTTCATTAATAAATCAAGTACTGTTTCTCAGTTCTATTCTTTTGTGTTGTTGGCGATTGGCTGACTTGTCACGTAGGTTTCGTAGCTTCTTTAATTAAAAAACGTTTCACCTTTAACTCGACGTTTTTATATATGATATTTTAGTAATTCTGATTGGGCCAGATGACATGTCTGAGAAAAAACTTGCGTTTAATTAACGTGTTGATCTAATACGCATGTACATTAGTTGTGTTTAAGACCGTAAAATTATATTATTATTATTATTATTATTTATTATTATTATTATTATTATTATTATTATTTTAGTTTTATTTAATGGTCAGTTTTAATATTTACTAGCGGTTTTGCCGTAAATTTAGAAGTTTTTTAAAAATTTTAATTAGGATTCCTTTTTCTTAATATTGCTCATTAATAAAAAAAAACCGACAAACGAAATTTGTTTATTTTTATCAATTTTTATCAGTTTAAACCTTTTTGTGTCCCTGAATAATAATTTTTGAGAAGAAACAAGTGAAACAAAGTTAACATTTCAGTTAAATGCATTTTTTATTATTTTATACAGTTCAAAAATTACTTGTTGGAAAAAATAGGTTTATTTATTTTTATCTTTTTAACTTTCTGTATTATTTGTATTACTTTAAAAAAATTATATCGCGAACAATATTAATTTTTACACTATTATTCAGAAATAACTTTTATATTTATTATAGTTTGTTTATTTTATATCTTGCTGCATTAATTCCCTAAAAAAATTCAGAAAACTTGAAAAAACATTTGAGAAAACAAAATTGTCTCCAATATAATTTATTTGTATCTTTTAAAATATTTCTATCGCTTAGTGTTCGCTGTCTTCGCTCCATTTCGGAAAAGATGTCTATATTTTATTGTTTATTTGATAAAGTGTTTGCCTTGATTTTGATCAAAGTTTGTTTTTGCTTTCGCATATGACTTTTACTTGTGATTCGGAAAATAAATATGTTTAGTTGCATTTAAATGTATCAATTGAAATATTTTGTTAGCTCAGTATTGGGTTTTCTTTTCTGTGAATCAAGGGACAAAATTTTTTAAGAAAATGTTTTCATTAAAAAATCATAATTATCTATTTCTTCCTTTAAGTTTGTGTTTGCTTTGTAACAAAGCAATGTTTATTTAGAGAGAAAAAGTCAGTGTTTTTTATGTATGTGTTGTCTTTAATTTATTTTAAAAAAGATCCTTAAGTAGCACCGTACACATTTTGTCATTCGATTTCGTGGAGAAATGTTTTGTTGTCTATCGGCTTCATTTTTTTGTTGCTCTGCTAGTAATTTGTTCTTTAACTGCTGCAGAATGTCTGCAGTATTACAAGTCAAACAATTTTTACTCGTTATATTTATTACAGGACATGGCATTATTATTTATAAATTTGTATTTCCTAAATAAATATTTAAAATACAGTAAAAAAGTTCAATGTTTCTGTAGTATTGGAATCACAAACATTTATTTATTACAGAGACCATCAAAAATAACGAACTGATTGCAAGAAGTAAAAGTTTTTATGGAAACGTACAAAAGGATAGCAAGAGAGGTCAAACAATTGACCAATGTTTAATTAATGATGTTATCAAAGTTTTAATTTACTTTCCGTCTCACCATAAAGACGATAACTAAATTCTTCAATACTTTCTGAAGTCGGACACTGTTAAATCATAGTCGGCAAAGTAGCTTCTAAATATCTATCCTATATTGTTTTAGGATGGCGGGAGGGGAGGGGGTAGGATGTTGCGTTTTTGTTTTTGATACACACTACTAGGGCCTAAGCCATATGATGTTAGAAGCTGTGACATCTATCAATGACACCACCGCTTAAAAAAAGTTGACGGATTTAGATGTTGTCTTGGTGTTATGTGTGTTGTTGGACACTGAACACACAAAACATTTTTTTACAATTGATAAAAATTAGTTACTTTATGAATTTTTCACACTAACATTAAGACAGTAACTAAATTTTTCAAGGCTTTCTGCAACGGTCAGCATTGATGGATGTCCAGCTTCTAAATATCTTGAGTAGTTTTTTTTTTTTTGGGAGGGGGGGGGTTAAGGAGATACTCGAGGGAGCATGTGTTATTACATATCAAAGGTCTAGAGTATATGATAAAATCAATGGCATCCGTCAATGATATCACTTTTCAGAAAGTGGTGGCGAATTTAGGTATCATCTTTGTGCTATGTGTGTTGCTGGAGACGGACAAACCTGTAGCTACTTTCTTCTATGATTTTTACAAGGAGACATCATTAAAGGGTGCCTAGCTTCCAATTATTCTGTGTAGTTTTCTTTTCCATTGATGAGGCAGTATTTTTCTTTGATTCCATTGATGAGTTTTCTTTTTTATTGAGGATACAGTATTTTAATTATTTTTCTATCAATGAGGCAGTATTAAAATAAATCATTTAATACCACAGTTTGACTTTAGAAAAGATTTAGTAGAATATCGATGAATAAAAACATCGGGAACTTTAATCAGTGTATGATGTGCTGAATTAATTACATTCTCGAGCTAATTATAAAAAAATACCTCACGAAAAAATTCTATAAAGCGGTTCTGTTTACTTTTTTGGGTAGCAGAAGGGACACTTGAAGGAACGTGTTTTTGTACCACCATTATTGACACATATCGAGGATCTAATGCACATATTAGAAACAGTGGCATCCATCAATGCCATCATTCTGCAAAAAGTATTGTCGAATTTAGCTGTCTTCTTGATGAGATGTGCGTTTTTTTTTAGGTTGACACACAGAACATGTATAATACAACTGGTGAAAATTTGGCATTTTATAAATTTTTTGCGTCAAGACATTAACTAAATTCTTCAACGCCGTTTACAAGAAGACAGCATTGTTACGTGATCATCTTCTAATTATCCTGTGTAATTTGCGGGAGGAAGATACCTGAAGGAACCTGTTTTTGTACCACCGTTACTTGCACGCATCTGTGACCTAAAGCACATTAGAAGCAGTAGCATTCATCAATGCCATCCCTTTGCAGAAAGTGCAGTCGAACTCGCTTATAACGTGCGCAAAGAAACCGCGATATTTTCTCGTTATAGCCAAGTGCTTGTAAAAAAAAAAGTTTGATAAAAATCAGAAAAATTCATCATAATATTGTCCTCTTTTCTTCTTCTTTTTAATCAGTATGTTCCAAAGAAGTTGGTTACTTGCTTTAAATTGTTTAAATGTCTCTTTTTATTATTATTATTTTTATTTATTTATTTATTTATTTATTTTGAAGAATATACATATGCCCACATATGTGATTTTTAACTGTTTCTTTACACTTCAAATTAAAAAAAGCGCTTGTTCTCAAGATGTCAATAGAAAGTTTAGGAATCACAAAAATATTGCTCGCTTTAAGCGGGGTTTGCTCGTTAAAAGCGATTTATGCTCTTATTGACTAAACATCGTACCAAACAAGTATTTCTGATTTAATCGCTTAATCCTGGTTCTCGTTAAATCAGGGCTCGTTATAAACGGGTTCGACTATATTGAAGAATTTAGGTGCCATTTTAATGTTATATGACCTAAAGCACATTAGAAGCAGTAGTATTCATCAATGATATCCCTTCGCACATTGCAGATAGTATTGAAGGATTAGGTGTCATCCTAATGTTATTTGAGCTTCTGAACCTAGACACACATAATGTTTATAATAACCATTGGTAAAACTTTGGTATCTTGTGATTTTTTTTTTTTTTTTTTTTGCATTTTTGCAATTACTTTAGTATATTTCCGTAAAAAACATTTAAGTTCAAGATTATGGTGTTGTTTTTAGTGTACTCCGTATTTTAAATTTTTCATGGCATGTAAATTATCTTAAGACACTTAAGAAATTATTAGCGAGACAACAAAAAAAGCAAGTTTATCTGAGCATGTTAATTAATCAACAAGAGTTTCTTTTATATTACTTCTACGAAACGTTATTTCTTTAAAAGCGGACTTGTAATAACTTTGATATACTACATAAATAATGTTTCAAGCCGTGAGATGAGCATTCTAATGAGTTTTTGTAATTTGATAATTTTTTGTTAGTCGACAAAAACTTATCGCGATCCTTATGTGGCAAGTTGAACGCATCCCCCTTAATTTTGGTCAAGGATAGAACGGCAATAATTGTCGAGATTTTTTACTTTTCTGGTAGACGGTATTTCAAACGGCTTTTATAAGACCTTGTTTGTTCTTTGAAAAGGTAAAAGGCCCAATTCAAGGACAAAAACGCTAAAAATAAGGTCACTTTATCCCAAGAATGTAGTTTGAAAGATTATTGTAACAAATACCAGTTTCCTGCGGTTTATCTTGATTGAAAGCCCACATGTTTTCTTTAGAAATTAACAAACTTCATTCCGTCAAGTTTTTTTTTTTTTTTTTTCAGAAAAGTAGCTTAATGAAAGTATTTGGAAATAGTTTGTTTATAACTATACGATTTCCAAACGTTGATTTAAATTGAAAGTTTGGCTTAATGTAATTTCTTATTTCAGACGTATATAATGTTGCAAATAAGTTTTGCACAAGAATACTAAGGGACTCTTCTTTTTGTTTGGGAAACATTTTGATTGTATTTGTGAACGTAAACCCTACTTTAAATTCAAAAAAAGAAAATAATAAAGTAAAAATTTTTATTTTCGAATTTGTGTACGTCTGAAACAATGCAATGTTCTGAACTGTTAAATTTTTGTTCGATATGAAAAATGCTTATTTCATTTTTAAATAATTCTTTTAAACATGAAAAAAATCATTTTTGAAATCGTATTTTGGGCATAGACCAAATAAAAGCGCTAATGAATGGTTTTTCTGGAAAGGAACTTATTTTTACTAGGGTTAAATACCATGGTATTTTATTTTGAAGTATTTTGTTTTGAAAAATAAATAAATACCTTTGTGCCGATAAGTAACAAGAGATAACCATCGTTTTCTCGGACAAATATACAAATTCTTGAATACAGGTGTTTCGGGGTTTCAAGAAATCTCTTTTTCAGTGCAAAATTGTGAGCTAAATAAGTAAGTGGATGTAAAGACATCTGGTAAAATTCAAAACCAAAATCTTTTACCGGGAGTCTTTATATCCGAAAGCTTACTATTTTCCACTGAAAAAAGACTTCCTTGAAATCCCGAAACACGTGTATGCAGTAACCTGTATATTTGTATTTCAAAACATCAGTTATTTAGTGTCATTTTATTTTGGTTAAAAAATTGAGATTATTTCACATTATTTTGCGATTTCAAAGATATTCCTCATTCTGTATAATTTTAAGAATATTATTTTGAATCCAAGCAGTAATTTTTATTCAAGAGAAAAAAAAAAACTTTTTTTTTCTGGTATCTCAAAAACTTTTTTTGCTTTTCAAAACAATATCAATACCACTGATGCAAATCTAGCTATTTCTTTGAGAAAACGTATCGCTTCCTCTCTTCGCATATCTTCCATCACCAAAAATTGTTTCTATTGCATCTGTGCCTTGTCGTTCTATACTGACAACGTGTCCCTATACTCGAATAGCATACATTAGAAAAGCATCGTTCTTTTAGGGATATGCGTTCTATAAAACTCTCCACGCACGCTCTAGTATTCATATTTTTGTTGGCCTTTACCCCTGGATTTTTGGCACCGTTTTCTATGCATTATTATGATTTTATTTCCTTTTTCACCCCGCAGAAGGGGTGACTTTTAGTGATAGGTGTGGTGTTTCACTCCAAAATATGTTTTCTCTTTCCGAACCTTAAGCTTTTTAGGACCATTTTCAATGGGTTTTGTGTTTTGCGTTGGCCTAAAAACAATTTTTCAATCCTTCTTTGTTTCTGCGAGGGTTTTGATAGTTGTTTAGTTATTCATTCTCGCGATGTGCTTTTAGATACTCAACTTACTGCGTTTACGTTTCTGGATATTCATTACTTTCACTTCCGAGTTTATTTCCGAAATGGTGCGCGTGGATTATGTATATTGTTTTCAAGCGTTTTTGCGGATAACATATCATAAAATGTTTCTTGATATTGTAGTGGTGCGTATTTTTTGCGGTTTTGTATATCTTACTTTTGTTGCAGGACTTTGATATTTTTCTTGAATACATTAGGAGCAATTCTGGATATATTGCTGCAATAAATGACTGTATCAAAGCGAAGTTCTTTGACTGTACTATTGACTGTTCTTCGTTGTTAATAACTGCCTAAGTAATCAATTAATTATTATTACATTCTTGGATAATCATTTCTCTTTCTTCCGAGTTTCTTTTCAAAACGGGGCATGTGGATTATGTGTATTGTATTCAAGCGTTTTTGCTGATAACAATCATAAAATGCTTTTTGATATTGAAGTGGCGAGCATTTTTTGCGGTTTTATATACTTTATTTTTGATGCATGACTTTGGGATTTTACTTGAATACGTCATGAGCAATCCTGGATTTTATCACTTTCATAATCGAGTGTCTCAAAGAGAAGTTCTTTGACTGTACTATTAAATACTCTTCGTTGTTAACAACTATCTAAGTAGTCAATAAATTATTGTTACGTTCTTGTATGTCCCCATATCTCTTTCTTCCGAGTTTTTCCGAGAGGAACATGTCGATGTCGATTATGTATATTGTTTTCAAGCGTTTGAGAATAACAAGTCATGAAATGTTTATCTTTATACGTTGTAGTGACACATGTTTTTGAAGGTTTGTTGATTATTATTCTAATATTCCCTATATACTCAATTATTTTTATGTTCTTGCATATTCATTTACCATACTCCGGAGTTTGTGCACGCAGATTATGAATATTCTTTTCAAGAGTTTTTGCTGATAATGTGTCAACTTGTATGTTCACTTCATGGATCAGTTTAATCTGTTAGTATGCGCCAATTTTCTTTAATTAAAATTTCCCAAAAGAATATTCTTTCTTTTCAGAAATCTGGTTCCCCAAAGAATTAATCAAACATTAGCTGCATCATTAGGGATATGGGTCATTATTTTTCAATTCCGTTAAACCGGTATTTGATACGGTTAAATACCGATATTTTCGATATTAGTATCAGAAAATCATAAATATTTTTGTTTACTTAATATTTTTCTCAATTTAACTTATTAATTACCTACTATTATTTTAAATCCCTTTTTGTTCCATTGATGAGACGATATTAAAACCAATCAATTAATACTACAGTTTGACTTTAGAAAATAATTAATAGAGTAACAAAAAATCAGATATTTTAATCAGTATATGTTGTACTGAGTTAATTACATTCTCGTGCTAATAATAATAACAACAATAATATAAACCTTGCAAAAAAACTTTTATGCGGTTCTGTGAACTTTTTAAAAATATAATAATGCTTTTCTTTTTTTTTTTTTTTTTTTGCAATATTTTAGTGTAATACTATAACGGTTCATTTTTACCTTTATTTTCGTTTTTAATGTTATAAATTATTTTTATAATACTTTTATTATGAGTATATTTTATTATAAAATTAGCCCCTTCATTTTGTATTTGTTGGCAGATAAATTGTTCATATTTCTTTAATTCAGCCATTTTTATGTATAACGTTTTGGAACATGGCAACAATACAAGACTTTTTCTTCGGAAAAAAAATTATTACTTTCGGATTAATACTGGTATTTCGATATCCCGTTTAAAAAAATACAGTGTACCGGAATCACATTTTTGATCCGGTATTGCAATCAGTCTGACTCTTAAAGCAGCCGCAAAACATGTGTGTACTTTTCCACGATTCATACCAGAAACTAAGAGCTATTTTTCTTCCCTGGCTGAAACTAAGTCAAAGGTGAAGGGAGCGAATTTCTAACGGCACTTTTGAAAGAAGGAAAAAAATGTAAATAAATAAGGGGAGATTTTGCACATTCACCATCTGCTTATCTTATATACGGAAACCTACGGAACACCCCTGCCCAAAAATAACCTCAATAGATTGATTCCCTATGCGAATTATACTTACCTATATATAGCAGGCTGTATGAAAGCATAAAAAAATACGCTTTTCACGCGGACTATCACAAACAATGCCTGTGTTCCCAGCCTGTACGAAGTTTCACGTGGCTAAACAATTTTTTGCTTGTATTTTATAGCACAGCGGTATGAACGTTGTAAAAAATATTTTATTCTGTTTTATTCATCCCCCCTCTTGATCCTCTTCAATGCCTTTCGCCTGACCTAACGGTACTTCACGTGGGGCAGGGTGTCCTAGATTTGGCGAGCTCGCGCCTTCGTGGTGTATTTTGAGGTGAATTTGGCCCAGTTTCTGGTGAAATTCATGTAAAGTACGATTTTTTTAATTTTACCGCTAGATTCAAAGAGTTGGTGAAATTTCTTCGGAAGGATCATTGCTTCTTCTGTCAAAAGTCTAACTGGTAAGGGATCTCTTGAAACCTGAGTAGAATTGCTTTTGCTGTAATGATAAGGGAATACTTGCCAAGACCAAGTTTTATGTTTGATTTTTAACAACATTATTTACTTGAACTCAGCCATACCGACTGATTACAGAATACTTCAGTACAAAAATACTGGGTGAAAGCCCCGACATCAAATGTATATAAGAGATTTTGGCGAAAAATATTTTAAGACACAAATTAAAATTACGATATTACACGGAGCTGACAGTGACAGCGAGCTGTTTTAACTAGCGGTCAACTGAATTTTAATTATCTTCAAAAGTACCAACAATAAAGCATAATTGCGCGACTGTGTAAATAAATGATAATAAAACAATTGCGTCGCAATTAAAATTGAAAGGAAAGAAATATACATTTGTTAAAAAGAAATATCTATAAAGAAGTTTTTAACTCATGGTGCTTGTTTTACGGAGTATTACGGAGGCTAAATTTAAAAAAAAATGATGCATTTATTAAAAAGAAATACCTATAAAGAAGTTTTTAATTTATTAAGGTTGTTTTGCGGAGGAGGGGTTAGCCATAATTAGACCTGAAAATATCCATTTTCCACATGGCAAGTACACACACACACACACACACACACACACACACACACACACAAATAGAAAAGGCGACTGAAAATAAAAGTTTACAAACGGTCATTTTTATTAACTAGGGGGAATTCAGGTCGTCAAATTATGACTCTAAGGGTTTATGTTCGGAAAAGAGGTAATGTAGTTGGTAAAATAGTAAAAACTTGCTAATGGTTTTAATTAAAAGTTCGAATATTGTACCATGTTTTCAATTTTTATTGGATGTTCTTCTAAAGGTAGAACAGGAACTTTTCCACACTTACACTGCACTATTTCCCAAGTCTTTCCATTCTGAATCTCAATTAAAATACCGCACTTATAGCCAATCGAAAGCGGTTGAATTAAAATTTCAATTATAAAAACCACTACCTGTACATGCCAACTCAGCTAGTAGAGCAAATAGGAAGGCCCTGGACTTTTTTTTATTATTATTTTAGATCACGCTTGAGTTCTCATTTTAATTAAAAAATCTTCGAACGTTTGTTCAAATCATCTCGCGTGGTTTCTTCATTTTGTTTGCAGAGAGATTCCTTCATGTTGAATTGCGCTATCTTACTTTTTCTGTTTAGATCTTTAAATAGTCTCAAAGATGAATTGAACATTCAAATCAATCTTAATAATGAATTTAAACCTTTCCATATTTCATAAAGAACCATGTATCTTTTTTTACCGGCACTACTGGTACATGTTTTTCCTTTTGCTAGTGCATGCACAAATATTTATAATTATTTTATGCGTTTCGACTTTGGTGAGTGTGCATGTGTTTTATGGCCAATTCCACTGTCACGTCCGGGACGTGACTGTCACGTGCCATTCGATAACTTCACCAATATTTTGTTACAGATCTCAATATTTTTATTAAACTGGAGTAAGCATATTTTTAAATCTTTACATTTGATACAAAGATACTCCTGACACATTATCATTTTCATTAAATAACTTTATTATTTAAAATTTAATTATTTTGCATGCGTCACAAGTGGGACATCCAAAATCAACCTTTCGTTGTTTGTTATATGCATTACTTAATATTTTTGCTTTGTTAATGTAACAATAATGAAACAAATTGCAGATTCTGAATGTTAAGGCTCCAACGTAATATAAACGTATCTCATTTGTTTAGAAATAATACTTTCACTGTTGAAAAAAATATGTATATGGCCATTCCACTGAAAACGGACATTTTGTTTCGCACGTGATGGTTCCTAATTTCATTAAAAAAAATGAAATAATTTTGAAAGGAAACGAAGAAATTTTTTGCTTAAGAAGTCACACATATGTGTGTAATTTCTTAAGCAACACATTTTTTGTTCGTTATCCTTTTAAAATATTATTTTCAATGAAATGTATATAGAGTCACGTGCGGGACAAAATTACCGGTTTCCGTGGAATGGCCCTTATTAATCTTAGCTTTATAATACCGTTTTAAAAGTGCGCGAAAGATTTCTGTTACAGTTTAGGCGAAAAAAATATTCTATTAAATAAAAAATATATAAATTTTGAATTTAAACATCTTCATACACTTAGAAAATATATAACCAATTTTGAAAAAAAAAATATTTTTAATTTAAAAAAAAAATATCTAAACATTTTCTAAAAAGGTCCTTTACGCCTATCTAAGTTAAAATTAACAAATAAATAAAATAATAAATAAATGAAATAACTTAAAAACATTTAAAAAATTCTTTTACATTCTAAAGATGACACTAATCTAAAACATTTCTACGAAGATTTCTTTACACCTAAAAAAGTCTCGTGAAATTGTAACTGTCCACTCACATACGTTATGACTGATGAATCTTAATTCTCTATTTTTTATCGTCAGTCATTTATTAGAATTCTAATACTATTTCTTCATAAAAAGTCATCTGGGTTTGTAAACGAACATAACACAATGTGAAATGCTCAAATTCGCAGAAAACTGCATACACTTGTTTCAAAGTTACAAGGAACCATTTCTTCAGTGACAAAAAAAAAAAAAAAAAAAGGCATCAGACGATATTTTTTCAGAAGTCTTTTCATCGATAAGCTCACTTTTTTGCATTGAAATTGCTCGAAACACGTTTATACAATTTCCTGTAAATTTATGCCTTTTACGTTGTTTGTATTATTTTACTTTTACAGCACAAATGCATTTATTTAACTCTTAGCAATCAGAATGTTGGTTGAAAGAAAATAGTAATGAATGATGTTCTTCGCTTTTTACAGAATTTTAATTTTGTGAGATTTTTTTCAAAAATATAGTAATGGATTTGAGAGGGATGGGACAGCTGCATTTATAAACCGAAATAAATTCTGAGAAAAAACATTCCTAGCTTGTTCAGCAGATGTAGCAGGTAAGAATGAAATCTGCTTCGCCTACTAGACAGGCAGGTATAAATATTTTTTCCATTTTATTTTTTTACCACTAGTGGTACCCGCACGGCTTTCCCCGTAATAGAAAAATTAAAAGGTTTTTTGGTTCGCCTGTATATTTACAAATTATGTATGGTGAATTTTCTCTTCAATTGGCTTGTACCCATGTTACGGTTCCACGTTATAATTTTGTATCTCGTCAATTGGCTTGTGCTCATGTTACGGTTCCACATTATGATAATTTCGTAATTTATTCGTCCATCTTATGGTATTTTTGTTCTTAAAATTGGAATGGAAAAAGAACCACATCGAATTTTCGAAAAATCGCCTCGAGATGCACACCCCTATGCTACAAACTAACTTTGTGCCAAATTTTGTGAAAATCGGCCGAACGGTCTAGACGCTATGCGCGTCACAGAGATCCAGACATCCAGACATCCTCCGGACAGAGAGGCTTTCAGCTTTATTATTAGTAAAGATATACAATTGCAACTGCTCTATTCCTAACGTCTCTCCTCTTCCTTATTTGCATTCTTTCATAGAATTGACATCAATTCTACAATAAAGTATGATATTTGAGCAAGTACTATAATTTTGTTAGTAAACCAGCTCACCAGCTTCATAAAAAATGAACTTTTGAAACTTTACTAAAAGTACTATAACTAATTAGTTCCTGGTTTATATAAGCTACCTTCTGCAATTACTCCTACTTTGAAGCTTCTCTCTTTCGTTCTATTTTCTTAAACCCACTGCACTCGTAATATTTTCATGGGGGGGGGGGCAAAGTGTATCCCATATAACATATAATGAACTCTTTCCACCCGATTTTCTTCAACTCTAAATTGCTACTGCACTCGTAATATTTCAGTTCAAAATAACTCATCTTTATCTTTACTAAAAATAAAGCGCAAAGTTTGGATATCTGGATCTCTGTTTGGATATCTGTCTGGATCTTTGTCGGGGTATCTGCTTGGATCTCTGTCTGGATTACTGTGTCGAGCATAGCGCCTAAACCGTTCTGCCGATTTTCATGAAATTTGGTACAAAAGTAGTATGCAGCATGGAGGTGTGCACCTTAGAGCGATTTTTCAAAAAATCGATTTTGTTCTTTTTCTATTCCAATTTTAAGAACATTTTACCGAGCAAATTAACATAACATGTACGAACAAATTACCATAACGTGGACGAGCAAACTACCTTGCGACCATACAAATTGGCGAGAAATTTATCATCCATTATTTGTAAATATACAGGCGAACCGAATGACCTTTTAATTTTGTACTACGGGCAAAGCCGTGCAGGTACCGCTAGTATAACATAAAGTGAACTCTCTCCACTCGATTTTATTTTGCTCTATACTAATTATTTACTTGAACTCAACCATACCGATTGATTTTGGAACACTTCTGTGCAAAAATACTGGGTGAGAACTCCGACATACGCGAGTTTTTTACTAAGAAAGTTTTGTGTTGGCCGGCAGTCGAGAGAAAAGTCTTAAGCATGCCCTCTTTTCGGCTATGACTCTGTAATATGTCTTAAGACCAGGCCAGTCTTCTCGAATTTTTCCAATGGAGGGAGAGGGGTGGGGCAAAGGATGTCTACTCAATGCAAATTTTATCAGGGAATAACAAAAACCACGCCCACTTATATATATATATATATATATATATATATATATATATATATATATATATATATATATAAACATTATTTTTTCAAAGCCAGAAGTTGATCCTCTTGACCCCACTGTTTAAGATATATTTCGATTTTTATTTGTACAACTAAATTGCATTTAAATTGCTGGTTAATGAAAACGTTGTGACTAATTTTTTTTTATCCATTGAATATCAAAAAATGAATGAATACTTCATTTTCTTCTATTTTTTGTAATTCTATTTTAAATTTTTCGATTTTTTTTTCGCAGTTTTAGAAGTTTTTGGAACTAAATAATTGCTATGTAATTATTTTGAATAATTAATCTCTACGAAAATTTTGTTTCGTTGAATATTAATTTAATCTTTCAGTTTTTTTACAATATATACATTTAAACAGGTAATGATTTATTTTGTTTTTGATTACATTTTTAGTTTTACCTCTAAATTGTTTTGATCTCGAAAAATCTGGATGGCAATATTTTAATTATGTGTTTTTCAGTATTTTCAAGTAAAAATGTGTTTAAATGAAGCGCAATAATGTTTTAATATTATTGATAAAAAGTTTAATAATATTTTTTGTGTGTAAAAGTATTGTGTCTATGGAATATTTCTATTAAATTCGTTCATAAAAAAAAGAATAGGGGAGAAGGTTTAAAAACATTTTTTTTTTTTTTTTTTGCTCGGGGTCGAACCAACTTCTTACTTTATAAAATGAAAAAAGAAAAAACGATTTGATAAAATTTTGTGTTAGGCAGGCTGCCTTGATCAAATGTTAATTAATTCAAATTTTTCTGGTTATATATTGAATGTTTGCAACATGGTTCTCATAAATATGCTTCCAAAAATGTAGATAACACGGGAATTATCTTAAGTGAGGGAGGAGGCAAGAGGCATAATACTTTTATTTACTAAAATATTTCGATAAATATGTGTTTGTGAAAGAAATTGCGCTGGGGGTGGGGGATTTTAAGCGTTATGACAGTTTGTTAGCAATACGGGTAGTACAAACAACGCCCCCCCCCCCTCCCCCCAAAAAAAGTCTCTGGAGCATGCTCAAAAAATTAAATTTCTAAATAATTTTAACAGATTTTTATACAAAAAAGGTTTATTTATTTATTTATTTATTTATTTTTGGCTTAAAAAAAAAGATGTCGACGATTTAATTCTGTAAGAAATGTGATAACGAAAGTGCATTTTAAAAGAACCATGATGATTAAAAAAGAAGAAAAGAAAAATACAGAAATATGCTTTAGAATTTCTGAAATAGACCCGCCAAAAGTCCTCCCCTCCTCCATAGCAACCCCAACTTCACAGCGCGGGAAGTAAAATCCGATGACGTAACAACGTGGCGCACTATTTCCCTTCCGGTTTTCTGTTGCTGCGGTGACGCAACAATGAGGTCGCGCCCTGACAATGCATCCCTGCCCCCCTCCAATAAATAGGTAAATAAAAATACAAGAATGCCTCTTCCACTCCCATGTGTGGATGGGTAAAAAAAAAAGTACATATATTATAACGGTACAAGATCTGGCCGCTATTTTTAGACTATTTTCTTTAGGTACAGCTTCCCGTCTTAACAATTCCCCTCCTGTGGAATATTGTTGACAAGGGGTGGGGATTCTTCTCCCCCCTGATTTGAGCAGATGGGGGACGGATGGACAGCTTGCTGCGCCGACAGGTGCGCAATTGATGAAAAGTACACCACTCTGATTTTTCGAAGGGGAGAAGCGGGAATCTTTTCCCCTGTATGAATCCCGTTATATGTGAAAGGAAGTATTTACGGCGTAAATAAAATATGCATGTGAACAAAGATGCGTAGCTAAAAATAAATCGGTTTTTGGTGGCATGTGGCGCATCTGCGAAGTTTGGATTTTTTTTTTTTTTTAATCGTGCGATTTGTACAGTTTTTTTAGTGGCTTTATAGGTAACAACCGTTAACTTAGTTAAAAAATACGCTATCCCCCCTTCCCTATTTGTATGATGTCTAATAAATTAAAATGAGCAACTGTATTCTTTAGGGTGATTCCACCGTCACATGTGAGACGGGGTGCCTCGAACTAAAATTTTTGGAAAGGACAAAATTCTCAATTTGCCGAATGGAACTCAAAATGTTACCGAATGGAACTCAAAATTTGGCCGAATGGAACTCAAACTATTGCCGAATGGAACTGCAAAATTGGTCGAATGATGATAATTTTACTGAATAAAATTCCAAATTTTGCCAAATGATGATAATTTTGTCGAATCTTCAGACAAAATTTGCCGAATAAGGAAATTTTTTGAAGGTCACAATGACCTCCCATCGGAACTCCCCTGCATACGGGACAATTGGACTACATTTAGAGTGAGAAATTAAAATTTGCTGACCTAATGAAAATACTTTTTTTTTTTTTTGTGTTATTTGTTAAGAAACGAATTTTTTTCCGAATTTTTTAAAACTTTTTTTTAAAGGTAAACTTACTTGTCACGTGCTGACAGACTTTTGAATATCAGTTTTAGACCAATAAATTCTGGCAAAAATTCGCCGTATGTATATTACTGCATGTTTTCAAAATGTATGTTTTGCTTTACTATTTTTTTCCCCCGTGTTCGTTTCAAATAAAAAAAAATAATTCATCTGACAACCATTTCAGAGTTCATCAGACATTTTTTCCTTTACGCAACAGCTCTTATTACGTTTTTAAAGTAATATTTAGAAAAACTAATGAAAAAAAAATGTAAAAAGCATGAAGTCTGTAATAAACGTAAAATCAAATAACACGCGTATGATTTCTTAGGCTTTTTTTTTTCTTGTTTAGGAGCAGTCCATTGATGATGTCACATTCCTTTTGAACTTTTTTGACTCCCCCGCGTTGTCATAAAGTGTCACACTTCACCATACCTCTGTACCCCTTTGTCACATGTCACACTATTTTTATTACCTTTAAGAATAAAAAAAATCCGTGATGTCACGTTTTTGTTTCCCCATCCCCCATTGTCACAAACTGTCACAATTTCCCGAACCCCTCCCCCCTAAACGCGTGGCATCATTTGTGCACATTATTAAACGTTTTGAAATAAAAAATACGTCACGTCCATGATTAAGTGTTTGCTTTCCGTAGAATGTCCTCTTCAGAGTTTAGTACACTTTATTCGTTAACTGTATTACTTTCAAAACCTGTACTCCATAAATACTCCTTTACAGTATTTTGTATTCTAAGTTCATTCAAAAAATGGACAGGTGACTTCTAAAAATTGGAAGGACTCCTAAAAATTAATAAATAAAAGTAATTAAAATGGGGGAGCAATTGACGGTTTATCGTCTAATATGGCAACACTACATTAACAAAATGCACCTTTGCTGTTTTCCGCTAAATACTGCAAAGTTAAAGTGATTCTTGATTTTTTCTCAACAAATTGTTTTTTTTTTTTTTTAATGTTTTGTTTTTTGTTAAATGTAATAATGAGAGCAGTGACGTACATAGCACCCCCACAACCCCCGTGGCACGTGGTAGGGGCGCAAGAGATATGAGGGCGCACGCTCTTAAAAAATAACACTTACGTTAAAAAATTTTTAAAAATCTCATAGGGAGGGGCGATGGGGAGGGGGTAGGTGGCGCCCTGCAGTCCGTTTATGGTGAGTACTTTTTCTCGAACTTTAAACCACTCTTCCTCCTGTTGATGTACTTTAATTTGTAATTAACTTAATATTACGACTTTAGACTTAGTAGAATTTAGTTTCTAATAGAGCAATAATGAGTTTCACAGAAGTGTAACGATTACTTTTTATGCAAAGGAAATAAAAAAAAATAAAACAAATCATATTTTCTACTTATGATAGATAACCTAGAACATTAAATTGTGTGGTGTTATTTAAATATAGTAAAGGCAGTAATACTTCAAAAGCAAGCAACAGCTGAAAATACGTTACAATCAGGAATACTTTGCGAAGTTTGCAATTATAAGACGTAAGACGTTAAAGAATCATTAAACTCTCAAGTTTATATTAAAATGACTGATTTTTGAAAAAATCCGAATCTGTTAGCAAATAAATAAATAAATAAATATATAAATAAATAAATAAAAAGAATGAAAGAAAGAAAGAAAAGAAAAAGTTTAAAACTCTCTGCTCCAAATTCAAGGAACTCATATGACAGTCAACAAACTAACTAGCATATTCGTTTTTGCCTGTATTTCTTTAACTGAAGTTACAGTTGTGTGATTTAATACAAAGCGATATCCTTTACTTTGTGAATTATTAAATGTTTTTGTAAAAAATTTAATTATCTTATTGATGAACCACTAAAGGAATTCAATATATCTTTTTAACGGGAAATTTCTTTAAGGGTAGTCATTTTGCTATGCATGAAAGTGCTTTTGATATTATTCCTGTCTATACTCTTTCAACAACAGTAGTTTTCTCTTAGCCTGGGTTGCCCACCTAAGGTTGGGGACGGGGTCATGAGACAGATTGCACCATTGAAATTTTTAAGGGGGTGGATGTTTTTAGGGATATTGTTCACTTTTGGGGGGTCTTGCTTTTTAGGGGGTCTTTGTGGTATTTAGGGGGTGCGCCTTTGCTCTTGGGAGGATAGGCATTCATGTCTTTGCAGAAAGAAATCTTGTTTCTTGTTCTTCAAAAACTGCCTTATCCTTTAAGTTTTAAAAGAAATGTGAAGGATTAATTTAATACGAAAAGTAAATTTTTTTATAAGTTATCACAAGACTAAAACCAGTACATTAAAAATTGTTTTAAGGGATTTAATGAGAAATAAATTATCTGATCTTCTTTGAAGTACTTAGTGGTTAAGTACAAAACAAAACTTATACACATATCAAGTAAATTTTGAAATAAAAAATGTAAACGAATTTTGTTTAAATGCGTAAATACGAAAATAACACCATTTTAGCTCTTCATAATGGATACGAAGATGTCTGGTTGAATACGAAAAATAGTTATATTTCTAGAAACCCTGTTATAGGTACCTTATAAGAGAGTCTTTAACTACAGAACATAAATATTCGTCCTAAATTCAGATTTCACTTGCAATGAATGAACTAACTTGCAATTGAGGTGCTGAATTTCTTCTAGGTAAAAAAAGAAAAGAAAGACTTAACTTATTTCTTAAAACCACACCTATCATTCTTACAAAAGCCAGTGGTTTGTAAAGAAGGGGAAAAAAACCTGTCCCATCTTTTTCTTTGAATTCTAAAAACAAAGACAACCCAAGCGCTATTTTCCTCCTATGAAAGCATTGTTTGTGCGACTCAATCCCAAAATGGAACATCCCAGGCCTTATGTAAACATTCGCTCAATTCATCCCCAGCTGGACATTGTTTGTTAGAAAGGGGTTCCGGGCTCTTTTCTTCCACTGCAGTTACGGTTAAAGACAAAAAAACAAAAAAATGTAATAAAATAATAAATTCGATGTCCCGTCACGTTATTACATAACGCCGAAGCAGTAATTGTGTAAATAGGAAGGAAAAAATATCTGAATGCTAATGAGGTTTAATCCGAAAAAGATTGATTTTTTTACGTTCTTTGTGCTTTGAATTTTATCCCCTGGAGCTATGTTTGTTCTACAGACTTTGTTTCCTGTAGAAGTTTTTTGTCATATTTTAATTTATGCAAGGTAAATAACCATGCTAATGAGCATTCGGTAACTTGAATTTTTTTTCAGTAACAAACTCCGCTTATTCTTTAGTTTATCGAAGATTACTGATTGTCAACATTTTTTTCGTAAAACGCAAATTGTTCTGTCTGTTGACAAAGTTTTTTTTTAATTATTTTTTCTTCAGTTTTTCACTCAGCTATTATCTTTTGTCTTTTACATATTAAATAAATACATAATATACTTTCTTTCGTTGTTGAATTCAGATCTTGTTTCATTTTGTTGCAAAAACAGAAATACTTTTCCTTAAATGTAGCAGATAAAATAGCAATATTTGTTTAAATCGCAAAAAAAAAATCTTATTTTTTGTATGAGGGTGTAATGGGGGTAGTCTTGCGAGCATATAATTGCCGGGAAGGAGGCGAATGCGCCCAGTTTACTTACTAATTGCTCTTTGAATCGCCTAAAATTCCTTAGAATACTTTTGAAAGCTAAGCGTAAACAAAAGTTAACATTTATCCTCCTTTTGTAACCATGCTAAATTGTGATCTATTATTTTATGTAATTTTTAATTGTATGTAATGTTTTAAACTGTTCAATTATTTGTATTCAGTCAGTCAAGCATTGTTAACTAAATAGGCTGTAAATTAACGCCCTTAAGTGTGCTAAATTAATTTTAGCTACCAGTTGGAAGGTAATCTCAGTATCAATGTAAGGACATCTGCCTCTAGCTCGGTTATTGATTATTACAGACATGAGTTCAAAGCCAAAAAGAAACTGCAGTCTATGGCTGTCATATACTGTCTGCTGTCATATACAGCCGGCTGTCATATACTGCCGGCTGTCTGCGTATACTTGTTGCTAACTTGATTCTGTAGTCTCGGTATTGCCTTAGAGTATGTTTACGTAGCTGTAGCTCGTTAAAGTTCGTTAAACAAAATCAGTAACATATTATTCGGTAAAAGCGCCAAATGTAACGCGTCATCGCTGTAGAGAACGGGATATTATCAAAGAAAAGAATATCGTTGATATTATGTCCTGTCATATGTGTTGTCACATTGTAGATTCTAAAAAAAGGTTTTTAATGGTTTGCTATGCTCGTAAGTTATACCAAAAAGACAAATTGACAACAGTGGAATTCTAATTCGAAGAAATTGAATGGACAAGCTACAATTTTACGTGAAATAACGGGTGTTAAATTATCTATCTTAGCGACGCTCCCATTAAATTGAACTACACTGTTAAAACGTTCCTGAAATTTTACGGTAAAAGGTACTGGCCTCTATGTTGCAAATGCGTTTTACTGTGAAATCCTATTTTACTGTAAAATATCAAGGCATAAAAACACTAGAGCCATAGAGCTAGTTGCATTGAGTAAAAAAGAACGAGATACAAGCAGCGAGGTCTGAGCCGGAGATCCTCGTATTTGCAAACTGGTTCTTGACAACTTTATTTGTTAGGACTCAACGGAAGACCAGGAATTTTGAATTATAGGGCAAAAGTGGGACAGATGCCATATGAGGTGAGCCGCCATACCTTGGGAAATTCAGTGATTAAGAAAAAGATGACTATATTTTTCACTGTTTTTATGTTCTCGTAGACACTTCCTTCCTAACATGTCAGTTCTTGTTTGATAGCGCTCGAGTGTGACGTGTGTATGACGAAAAGATCATTTTAGTGCGAGCATTTTTCGACGAAAATATCGAGTCGCTTTGGTTTCAATAAGTGATAAATGTAAAACAAAGACACCGTAAAGTAAGAACTGGTTTTAATGTTTGATTCAGCTTGTTTTTAACATATTTCAACTACATTTTGCAATGTATGTTAATACTTGCGTACTTGATACTATATGACATCTCTTCCACATAATGAAGAGAGATGCCAAACGTATCAAAAGTGTAAATGAAGGGATTTTTTGTTTATATTTTTTTGTTTTTTGAATTCAAAGAAAATGCGGAGGAAGCATACGGCAATCAGTGGGCAGTGGAGTGAAGATAACTTAATTCTGGCTATTCAAATAGTAAAAAAAAAGGAGAAATATCAAAAAATGAAGCTCAAAAACTTTATGGAATGCCGTGGGAAATGTTACATCAGGTTTTACAGCTTCTGGAATAACAGCTTCTTCCCTTTCAGTCCTCATGCCATTCCAGATCGTTTCTTTGCTATTTCTGATTTAATTGAAGTAACTACTCCTGACACTCCTGTTGAAAATGCTGTTCCTCCAGCTGTGTCTCCACAAAAACCATCAACTTCCAGACAAACATCCAACTAACTAAGAAGGACCTACAAAGATTTTTGAGAGGTTTCATCCAATCCCAAAACTACCTAGTACGACAGTGAATGAAAACCAGTTCCTTGTGTGCGCGGAATGTTGGAAAAATTATTATTTAATAAACAAAAAAAAAACTGACTGGATTAAATGTTTCCTATGCTAAAAATGGCTGCATGAGTCATGTACAATAAACTGTAATAATTGTGGTAGGGAAATAATCCGCAGAAAGATAAAAAACAAGAAATAATGACATAGATGGCATCTCTCCCACAGGTTGTAGGAGAGATGGCCTGTTGTCTACTTACAATTTTTATTTTTTTATTTCCTTTTATTTAAGTCTAAAATTCGTTAATGGTAATTTTAATACTTAATAATAGTGTAACTTAAAAATAAAACATAAAGGATTGATTTATATTGCATTTTTAATTTTTTATCTAAGTTTTACTAAAAGTATGGCGTCTCTCCCACTTTTACCCTATGCTTTGCTCCATAAGACGCTTGATGTACCGATAAGCGCTGCATTCGTTAACTATTTCTGGTAAAATTTACTGTAAAATATTTCTGTACTACAAACGCTTTTTAACAATATATAAAACGATACTTAAATAAAATAGTAGTCTAAAAATAGAAAGAATTGAATTCCTAAAATACAATAAAATACAATAACAACTAATTAAAACTCGAAAGAACAAAAATATAAAACGAAAATGGCTCAGAGTAAGGAAAAAAAAAAACAGTTTGAATAGTTGCACCCTCTAGTGTGCAAGTATTCAAACAAATTTCATTAAATTGCGTAATGTACAGTAGTATTCTTGAAGTTTAGTTTGGCATTTCCGTACTTAATGTAAAATATTCTCCTTGGTGGTTAAAAACTTCAAATATATTAGAAATTTAAGGTTTTTGTTGGCGGCTGAAATCCGAAAATACAGTAAAAATAACTAAATGGAATGTGACAGAGGAACATAAATAGTGCGTCAAAGGGAGAACAGTGATTTTAAATACATTCAACCCCAAGTTTCTATGTTATAATTTTGGGTCTTGAGTCTCATAACTCGCGCGGAATTTCTGCTGATGAGAGATTGAGATTGGTTCGTGAAAGATGAGTGACGTTCCTGACCAAAACACAAAACGTGGAACGGGGACGTGTGAACTTAAGAATCTTCGACATTCCTTTCGTATCATTTCACCTCTTCAAGAATTTTGACACTCTCGCGTACACACAGTACTGATATACTGCACTCCGATAGTCGGAATCGCTATGGAAATCGGAAAATGCTATAACAATAACTAAATGAAATGGGGAAAGGAGCAAAAATAGAACATAAAAAAAGTGTCAAAGTGAGGGGAACATCATCCTCATTTATATAATAGCCGATGATCGAGTAACGCACGTGTTTCAACAATGAAACTCTCGCTACGGTATAATATTTTGATAATACAGTCAAACCTGTGTAAGTCGACCACTTGCGGTGCACTACTTTAGTGGTCAACTTAAGCAGGTGGTCAACTTACAGAGGTTGATTTATATGATAAGGGCTAATTCCGTGCCTGAAAAAAGCGGTCAACTTACAAGTGTGGTCAACTTCACAGGTTTTACTGTATGTTTTGGTAATATTTAATATGCAGGGAAAGGCTTTATTGTGAGAAGGCTGAACTCGATCCGGCAACTTAACTGATTTACTGATAAGACTGTCATTTCAGGGGAATGCAGAAACGAAAAAATGGTCAACAATGAACGTTACCTATTAGAGTTTGGGGTTAGTCCACTGGAGTAAGGGTTACAATTTCAAATATCAAAGTATCACCAAACAGGCAATGGCTTCGTTCAAATGTAGAAAACAATTTTCACCCGTCATACCCTGAGGGGCGATTTTCTAGTTTTAAAAACTTTCAATTTCTAGTTTATCTGTTGATCTTTGGTCTCTTAAAATGAAAGCTTGCTTGAGATACCTGCTACTCTGAAATTGAATCGTCTTCGGGAAGGATGATAAACTATTTTACTTTGTCCCTCATGCACTTGGCAAATTTCACAAAACATTTTTAAAAAATAAGCTTAATGTTAAATAAATAAATATTGCACCGAATTTAAGTAAGTCTCAATTAATATTTAAAATTTTAACGGCATTAACTTTACCACTTTATAATAACAAAAATAGTTTTTTACTTGCAGTAAAAATTACAATTTGAGTATCAGTTTTTGAAAATTTACTTGTATTAACTATGCTTTGACCATGCAGAGATACCTTTTACCTGACTAGAATAGACTACATGTGTTGCTACATAGTTAAAATGTCTTGTGCTAAAACCAGAGTAAATAGTTCATCATTTCACTTTGTCCCGCAATTTCACTTTGCTCCACATTCTCCTATTTATTTTTACAAAAAAGTCAGATAATTTTAGTTACCTTAACATAACTTCAATGTATATTTCACCAGGTGATTTTTTTAAAAAAGCAGCCAGATACAACTGATGAAAATTAGTGTAATATTTGAATGCATTCTGTAAGAGTAATCTGTAACAGATAATTCTTGTTTAAAATCTTTTTATTTATGCTGTTGATGTAAGTCGAGAACTACACATAATTTATAATATCTGTATTTACTGAGAAAGTTTTTATTCTAAAAAAATTTGCCCCAATTACGGTTTTCTTTCAAAACTGTTGATAACTAAGATGTCTTAAGGACGTTTTTCTTTTATTCGTGATAAATAAATCAAATTTTTTAAAAGAATTAAAAGAATTATGTAAATGTTCCAATTCTGCTTGGATTGTTAAACTTCACATAACTGAAATATAATCACTTAATTTCGACTATCTCAATTTTCTTTTAATTGATCATCAAGCATTTATTGCATTTATTTTTGACGAACAACTGAAGTTATACAGTCGACTCCCGCTACAACGCAATTCGACTTACGCGAAATGGCTATAACGCGAATTTTTCATGAGTAACGAATTTGAGAGCTGACGCGAGTTCCTCGTCGACAACGAGAATTTTTTTGGAAGGAAGTATCGGTTTGTTATCGGCTACTAAATATTGATTTCGTGAAATGTTATTATATCTCTTTAGCATCACTGACAGCGAAAGTTCTCACACCAAACTTGTATACACATCGCGTTGTTAGTGCATCAAATAACCATTCAGCATCTTTCATTTGTTTATTTTTTTCATTCTAATTATTAAAGTTGATGAAATATAATGACACCGTAGTACGCTGTTTCATCTAAAGTTTGAAGATGGGAAGAAAAAGAAAGTTTCTGCCCAAAAAAAAAAAAAGTGTACGATTCTCGATATGATTTTTAAACACAAAACGTCGACGGTAGCACTAAGATAAGTACGAATGAATTTTCCATTCGTACAATTAAGAGTCAAAACAAAAAGATATCCGAAAAAGCTCAGAACTTAGTTTCAATATTAAAGCTTGCAGAGTAGTGTCTAAGCAAAGCAAATATGTATTATGAAAATGGAAGCTGATCTTGTACTGTGGATTAAAGCGATCGGGGAGAGGGGCTATTGCGTAAATGGAAAACGTAATAAAATAAAAGGCGAAGCAATCCTATTTAAAAATGTATTTAAAAAGAATAACGATCTGATCATGAAGCATAAATCATCACCATCTTTATTTTTCAACTCATGAATATTATTACTGTATCTACTGTACAGTACTACTATAGTGCAGCTTTTATTATTACTACATACTGTGCGCGTACCCGTGTTTTATTTTATGTCTTTCCGTCCCATTGATCATTCATTTCGTGCATCTTACAGTATTTTATGCTGAATAAAACAACTTTTTTTTATTTTTTAAAAATAGTAAAAGTTTAGCTCTTTATGTAAGAAACTGTAATGTATGGTTGAGGAATGCTTTAAAGCAGTTAAAGGGTAAAGTAAGAAAAACAACGTTAAAAAAAAGCACAAATTTACCAATTACAGCAGACACGTGTTTCGGCCTTACAGGTAACGCCTTTTTCAATGCAAAAAGTAATGAGCTTATGGATGAAAAGACATCCGACAAAGGTATTTATTTATCTTATCAGTTAAAGGGTGTTTAACAGTGTCTAAAAGAATTTGGTATGTTTCTAAAAAAATTGTATACGTACATTTTTCTACAACGCGAAATTTTGATTTACGCGAGGAGTCTTGGAACGGATCCCTCACGTAAGTCGGGACTCGACTGTATATAAAATATACGCTTAGTTGAAACAAATTGTTACACATAGTGATAATGAAGGAGTTTTTCGATTAAAATGTGAAATATTGTATTTTCTTTCTTGAATTGAAAATGTTTTTAAATTCGTGAATTTATTTTTTCCCTAATTTGATCAGACCGTAGATTTTTTTTTTATTTTTTAGAAAAACACTTAAAAAGTACAACGTTGTAATAATAAAGTCACTTCAATTAAGAAACTAAGTTTCCTCGTTGTGCTTTGAATCATGTCATATGAAATGAACGATGTGATTGAAAATAAAAAGAAATTATAATTTCATTGTATCATTGCAACATTTGTTATCAAACGCAGCAAGTTATTGAAACAAAACTCGTCATCTTCATATGTGGGTCATTCCGTGTGTCGGAACGGGACATTTGGACTAGTGTTGTCACTAGATTTTGTTTCATAAATGCAAATAATACAAGCTAGAAAATTTATTTTTGGTGACAACATTTAAGTTTGTCATGAGAAATATGTTAAATATCAAAAGTTAGTCAGTTTTAAGAAAATAACCGAACCACATGCAATAAAATGCCTGTGACGAAATGGGATACATTCGAGTCTCGTTCCGTCACTGGCATTTTATTGCATATTCTTCAATTATTTTACTTAAAAACAGTAACTTTTAATGTTCTACTTAATTCTTATGACAAAAGTATCAAAAATAAAATTTCTAGCTTATTTCGTTTGTATCTAAAAATATATATATATAGTGACAAAACAACTTCAAATGTCCCGTTCCGTCACATGGAGTGGCCCATGTATAGTTTTTCTTTTTTTTTTTTAATCATTATATTTATTCTCATTTTTATTTTGTAATTTAGCTTTTTAAGCCGAAATAAGAAATTTAGATTCGGATGCGTCCTGTCACTGTGCCATCGGATTTATATCATTGGATTTTTATTTTATTTAAAAATATTTCGCAGTTTATTTTATTTTTTAATGTTTTTGAAAAAAAAAATTCTTTTTTTTATTTCAGTTTAATTTATTTATATACATTTTACTTTTTGTCTATTTATTTTATAAAATTCCTCGGTTATATAGTATTATTTTTATTATATTATTTTTTAAAATTATTTGAAACTGACGTTTTTTTACACCGTTTTCTCATTGTGAAATTTAACTTTTGCTTTTGATTTTTACTTACAGTTTCTAATTCCTGTCTATTGTGTCATTAAAGTCTGTAAACAATTATTAGGCTCAGTATTCCTGATAATTCTCTTAAATCGAGGTCAATTAAATTACCCAACCCTTAATAGCATCAATTGAAGCAAACGAGTTATGCTAAATTTACGTATTATATTTTACTTCCCGCTATAATTTCTTTTCCTTTTCATGTTTGTTTGGATTATATAACTCCCTCTTCAAAATGTGTATCTTAACTTGTGTGTCATTAATAAATTATTGACATGATAGAATTCACACGCAATTATATTTACTGTTATCTTTATTTTCTTGTAGATCTATGACATACGGGTTCTGAAGGTTGATATGAAAGTTCATTCGCATTCATTGTTTGGTAAGTTAAGGAAATTTAACGATATTATAAACTCTTAAATCAACAAACAAACAAACAGAAATTGTCTAGTTTTAATTTAAATTTGAAGTAGAGGGTTAATCGCCTCTTATCAGCAACTACTTTCCTGCGCAAGTCACTGCTTTTTGACGTCACGATAGATAATTAATGTGGTCGT
The DNA here is from genome assembly GCF_026930045.1 of Uloborus diversus. Lineage (NCBI taxonomy): Eukaryota > Metazoa > Arthropoda > Arachnida > Araneae > Uloboridae > Uloborus > Uloborus diversus. Next base: position 117,765,174 of record NC_072739.1, read on the forward strand.
TTCCAAAATTTTAAAATTATTTTTTTCTTAAAGAGCATGCTTAAAAACATAGAATCTGACTATTTTTTAAATAATTTCTTTTCTCTTTCTTATTTAAAAAAAACTTAAATCGATGCTCTTTCATCGTTTAACGCTTTTGCCGATGACATCACAAATGATGAAATGCCATTCAGTGTTGCCATTCACGGTTCAAAATATTTAATTCGCATCTTTACTCACGTGCATTGGCAACGATATGGTTGATAGCAAACGTAGAGCGCAATTTTAATTCGCTGCTTGATTATCATAACGTGGAAATGCGGCAGAAAGATGCGCCATAGTGCATCATTTGTGATGTCATAAAGACCACACCTTGTTTAAAGAATCGGACATTTAAAAAAAAATTTTTTTTTTTAGCTTATTCTATCAATTTCAGTGACAAAAAGTACTACTTTTGACTGAAGGGAACAACCCCATTATGTAAGATTTGGTTATAATAAATTTTGCAATATAGGCTAGGAACTTTTTCTTGTGTGCAACTGATGGTAGTTACAGAAGGAAGGAAATGAAATGAGAGGTTTAATTTAATATGAGGCTTACTACCTGTAGCTTTGTTTTGGCCTTTTCAGACTGATGACCGTTCTAATTGCAGTTTTTGGATACCATAACAGCCTTTAACGTACTTGTTTTATTCGGTTTACCCCCTGTTTCACCGACACTAAAATTTCTTTCCCCCTCTCACTGAGAAACTTCACAAAATAGAGAAAACTATAATGGGTCACTCTCCCGGTTCTCCGACACTAGTTTTCCGAAAATAAAAAATGGAATGCTTAATTAAATATATATATTATTAGACATATTTTATTTCCATATTTGATGAAAACTAATCGTTAATTACTTGCCAGAAACTGACATCTTTAATTCTAGATGACAAAGTATTTTTTAGTATTTTGTAGCAGTTTTTCAGAGGAAGTTTAGTTTTTTTCTGTGTCAAAATCTGGCAACCCTGTAACCGATTTCTTATCAATGCCCCTGTAATTCTCAAAAGGGCAATTAAATCTTCATATAATCGTAAAATCTTTCGTAATATTTACTTGTCTGTCTAAAAATATGATATTTTTAGTCGTTAAAAGAAAGAAAAAAATAAAACAACTAAACTAAAAGACACACATGACTTAAATAAGAGAAAACATTTTTTGCCGTTTTGCCGACGCAAAATTTGATTTCTCCATTTTTTCCAAGCTCCCGTCATTTCGCCGACATGAAATCACTAAATATCTCAAAAGGTAAGATTGATAGGGAAAAACAAGGGGGGAGTTAAATTTCGCTTCGGCGAACTATTTATTATCACTATGAACAAAACTATAAAAGGCTCCTACTTCGCTAATTAAGTACTTCTACTAGAGTGCTGTACGAAGAGAAAATTTTATAACTCAATCGTGAAATTATATTCCTAAGAAGTTTTCCAAATCCAGTCAAAACCAAGCCGTTGTCAAACTTTGCAATATGTACAGAACTACTTCCTTATTATTACCATTATTCTCGAGCCTTATCATTCCAAAATTAAGCATTTTCGGGAAAAATCGATAAAATGTTACCTTTTTACCAATTTTCTTTTTTCTTTTTTTTTGCAGCCGAAACTTTTGAAACAGAGAAACACACGGCAAAAAACAACAATGAACTAAATGAAACATCAGCAATAAGAAATAAAACGAGTTCGAAAAAGGCTCTTTCAACGCATGTCATTATTTTTAATCACTTCAATGAACAGCTGAACTTCTCTAGGGGCTTGTGACAAGCCAAAGCTGGAAAATCATCGTGAAAAAAAAATACTCATTCATACACAAATTCTTTTCGCAACAAACAATACAGGCCAAAGTTTTACCTTAACAAGTCTCTGTAGACCACCTTGATTTCGAATTATTGGGCCATAAGAATTTGAGGCAGCAAGTAAATACGGTGTCCCTTAGTTTTCAATTATGAAGATATAAATTTTTATCTAAGATTAAGTCTGTTACTGCGCAAGAGGATAATTAGGAAGTAAACTTCTTTTTCTGTATCTAACTGCTTGTTTTTAAGTTTTCTTTTCAATTCTTTTCGTTTGAATACGGAAACATTCCCATTTTTTATTTTAACGTTCTTAAAACAGTAGAATGTGTATTCTTAGGGAGTACGGAGTTTTGTCTCGGGAAATGGCGAAGAGTAAACAAATTTTCGCCCTCATTTTGTCTTTTTAGCACTTAATTGCTTTTTTGGATTGAAGTGAATGCAATTACTTGTAAAACTAGAACTAAATTATTCATAATCAGCATTTTAAAACATGATTGACTAGTGCTATTCCAGTTATTTAGGGTAACTATTAACCAAGTCGGTAAACTTTGCACCAATTCATGCTTTTTGGAAATTGATATTTTTTGGACTTCAAAAAGAAACCATAGACGATCCACAGCTAAACTCTGCTGGATAGGTTAAAATATCAATTTTCTGTATTTTTGACTTTATAGCAGGAGTTTCCAAAGTGTGCCGCGGCACACTGGGGTGCCGTAAGGAGAGACGAAGGGTGCCGCGAAGTGTCGATGGTATCAGTGTATTTTACCTTTTTTACCTAAAAGACCGAAATCGGAAAGTGTCGACTTTCACCGGTGAATCACTGGAAACATTCGGTCTTTCGCCGATAACTTTGCTGCGTGAATGTTGTTACTCACCGGATATTGTCGTCATTTTCCAGATTTCGTACATTTACAATGTTATATATATATACACATACATAAATATAATGGAAATGAAATGGGATGCCGTGAGAAAATTCCAATTTTTTAAAGACTGCCCCTTATTGGACAAGTTTGGAAACCCCTGCATAAAAAACAAGTGCGCAACACTGTACATAGCTGATTGTAAAATCCCAATGCTTCCAAAGTTTGTGCTTCGTCCTGAATATTTGTTAAAGTTATTGAATTATGTTAACCTACATCGTAATATTCGATGAAATACAATAATAAACTAATGCAGTTTTGCGATGCTATGAAATACAAATGGTTAAGTGGTTAAAAATTTATTCAAACGGTTTTTACAGTCATTATTTCTTAATTTTTTTTTTATAAATAATCAATAATATAGGAGTATTTGTAATGTTCAATACTGAAATATGCAAAGAAAATATGGTTGAGTCAATAAAAATAAAAAATTTAGTTGTTATGGAAATTATCGCTTAAAAACTCTAACGACAAATCAGTAAATAAGTTAATAATAAAATAAATAATAATGAAGTGCTATTATTAAAGAGTGCTGAATATAGAAATAAATCATTTGAATGTTTAATTACATATTAGTAGTTTTCATAAAAGTATTAAAAGCATTGAAATCAATCAGTTAAATATTTAATTGCGAACCAATTAAAAAAAGTCAGTCAATTTGGCATATATTTTTTAAAGAGTTAAGTAATTCGCATTTACATCAGTAAAAAGCATTAAAATTTTGAAATCGTGTAAAAAAAAAGTTAAAATATAAACAACGTTTTCCTTTCTTTAAATTACTTGAAAATTTTTCCGGGAATTTTTAAAATTTTCTTCCCAAAAATCCCGGTTTATTTCCGGGAATAAACTCAGTAATTGCCTTCTTTTTGTCCGGTACAAGCCCAACGTGAGGCCATGTCAGCCTAGTCGGAAACTAGGGACCCAGCGACACTGCCGCAAAAAAGAAAGAAAAGGAAGAAGGGAAAAGAAAGAGAGAAAAAAAGGGGGGGGGGGGACTCCGAATAAGTGGAAACGCAAAAATAAAGTAAAATTTATTCTTTTGGTATTTACTGCTGTGGCACTTATAATAGAGTTAATTATTTTCAAGTAAGCAGTTTTTTTCCTTCTTTCCTTCTTATTTTCTCTTTTCTTCTTCTTTTTTCTCCTCCCCCCTTTTTTTCTCTTTTTTCATTTTTTGGGGGGGGGGGGGCGAACGACAAAACTGAAAAGGGACCCGCATTTGCTCTCTATGGCACCATCCCGGTAGGCCTGGGTTAATTGGTTGCTCTATTAGAGCAAGCTCTTAGTCCATAAATAAGTTTAGTTCAAAGACCACAATCATAGTGATACAAAAGTTTCATAAGTTACTTCAGAAAATAGAAAAAAAAAAAAAAAAAACAGTTGCGTCATCACGAGCGAATTCTTTCCTTTTTGCCGTGATCCATGTGACTGGCGTTTCATTTTTCCGTCCGTTGTTTATTTATTTGTTTCCCTTCTACACTTCGCTGTTGCTACCGCATGAATGGGCAAAGGAAAGGAAAGAATAAAAATTCATGCAACCATTCTCTTCTGCTCGCTTATGTACATGCCGATGATAACTCTCAGACAAACAATGCTGCTTTGACAATAAATTTTCCGAAATGCATATTGTCTCATTCTCCGTTAAAAAGATACTCGTGCTGTTCCTGTGTATTGGTAAATAATAAATCTTCTTTCGATGCAATTGTAAAAGTGACCACATTTACGATAGGTACTGCATCTGACTGTAGCTTGCGTTTTATTGAATCTCTAATGCTATTGTCCTTTTTTTTTTTTTTTTTGTTTCAGTATTAGGATTTTTTGTATTTGTTCTATGATATGCTTTGAATTCAATTATTTGCTTGTATTTATGTGCGTATAAATAGTACATAAAATTTTGAAAAGTATACAATAAAGCTTTTGTGGGTAGGTTTATTACTGTTTTTTCTTCCTCTGGCAATATTTATTGACTAATTGTAAGATAATACTTAGGTAGTTTCAGCTTTTGATAAATAGAAATTTCCAAACGAAACTGGTTCCTTGTAAATTCTCGAAGATCGCTTGGTATTTCAATTATGCGCGTTACTTCTAACCAATCAACAGATGGTTAAAATGTCCCGGAATCAAATCTTTAACAAATCTTGTGAAGGGGCTTTGAACAAAGCTTTAAAACCAGTGGGACTTTCAAAATATTTTGATTTATAAGAATAAAATAGATCTGCTTGCAAAATAAAATAACACTGTTTAAAATAAGAGAAACTACACGGTCTTAAAACACAGGAAATAAGAGACAAAATACTATGAAAGTTCATAGAAATAATTCAATCAGATTTAGATCTCGGGGGAAGGGGGGGGGCACTAGCCCAAGAGTTATGACGCATCGTCAAAAATATAAAACACCTCAAAAGAGAGATACCCCTAAAAACACCCTTTCTAAGAGTTTTGATGAATGAGTCTATCATGAATCCCCATCCCTTTCCCCTGGGCAACCAACCCTGCGATTGTAGTATACCTAGTTGTTTCCAGATATGGTATTTACTTCAACTATAGTAAAACAGAAGGCTGTTTTTAAAGTATTTATTTATTCCTATTTTTCATTTAAATTCCTGTAAGTAAATAACAAACACCTTGTGCTATCTCCTGTTTTGTTTAAATATTTACTGCTGGATAAATTGCAGACAGACAGGGTCGGATTTAGAAGTGTGGAGGCCGCGGGACAACGAAGGAGTGGAGGCCCCTAATCAGGGTTCGAAAAGATCATCATATTGTCGAAAATATCCGATACTTTGATATATATCCGAATATTTTGATATACATGTACATATCTGATATTTTTGACCCGTGAAAGTTAGGATATTTTGTAAAAATTGTATTGTGGGGGCCCCTTTGTTGTGGAGGCCCCGGGGCAGTAGCCCCGCCTGCCCTCCCCTAAATCCGGCCCTGCAGACAGATCTTCATTTCTATTCCACAGATTTTTTAGCAATCACGATTGCTTATTGTTCTCATTTGACCGTTTTTGGCGTTCGTGCCTTTTTCAACTTGGACCGGAAGCCTTTGCAGCACCACCGCCCACCGTCCTCTGCTGGCGGCGCGGCGCGGCTGCTCCGGTTTTGAGCTACACGCTTCTCCTGGTCGGAGGCGTCCATGTCCTACACACATACACACACACGACTTCACACACATACCCTCACACACGCCTACGTGCATACACACAGGTCTACGCACACACAAAACTATGCACACGTAACCGCGCAGGAGGAGAGACAGGCTTGGGGGGGGGGGCAGGATCCGTTTCTAGAAACAATAACTCCAATGAGTAGGGTCCTGTCTCAGTTCGTGATTGCGAAAAACATAATTTGAATTCAAAATTTCAGAATTCAAATTAATTTTCTTTATATCTATTTGTCTTCTTTTCTTTTCATTTAAAATAAACTATGCAAAAATAAAATGTTATGTGTCAATTGTGTTTTTAAAATTAGAACCTCATTCGTCGTTGGAAGTTAAAAAACATTCTTATTGTAGAAAGTTTTAACTCAGAACTTTTCATGTATTCGAACGAAAAAATAGCAAAAACGAACGGAAACAGAATTTTTTTTTTTTTTTTTTTTGCTTTTAAAGCCTAATTATGGACTTTAGCATAACCATCTGTAAGAAATCTCTTGAAGAACTTATCTTGCATAAAATAGTACCCACTTGATTTTCTTATTTTATTGATATATATGTATGTATGAATGTATGCACATATAGATATTACATATATGTTCTCGGTGCTAGGTTTTTAATAAGCGCCTTAACTGCTTTTTTGGAGAAAGTTGAAGGGGATGGGAGGGCGGAAAGAATGGAACACCCGCATTTAACTTTACTAATAATAAAGCCACAAGTCTGGATATCTGTCTAGATTTTTGTGACGCGCATAGCGCCTAAGCCGTTAGGGCTATTTTCATGAAATTTGGCAAAACAATTAGTTGGCAGCATGGGGATGTGCACCTCGAAGCGATTTTTCGAAAATTCGATTTTGTTCTTTTTTTATTCCAATTTTAAGCCATTATTGGTGGATTTAACTCCACTGTAGCAATACCAAATGAATTACCATAACGTGGGCGAGCAAATTCATCACTCATTTATTTGTAAATATACAGGCGAATCGAAAGACATTTTAATTTTTTACTACGAGCAAAGCCGTGCGAGTACCACTAGTGCCGAAATAAAATGCGAAATATTATTCCTTGCTTATCCAGTAGATGTAATAGAAGCCTAAGGCTGCTATATCTAATGGACAATTTATAAATAATTTTTCACATTTCATTTCTGCATAAATATAGCTGTCCCATTCCTCCCAACTCTACACTAAGTAAAAAAAGCCACTTAGATATCAGAGTGAAGTATATCTAATATCAAAGTTGCTCTCTAATTTCAATTTTGCTTTGAACGCAACGTTATAAAGTATAAATTCATTGCCAAATGCAATATAAAAGCTCTCTAAAAGATGTTCCTAAAGCACTTGTTTTGAAATTACTAGAATATGTAACCACTTTGAGTAAGATGAGCTTTCGCAATTGCGCAATTCAGAAGAAGTTTTCGTAATCTTTTCTCTTAAGTATTAAAAGGCCTTGCAGATTTTAACTATTAAATGGTCGAATTTCTGATTTTAAGTTTTTTTTTAATTCAAAAACAGTAAATTATGATTATTTTCTTTCATTAATGACTCATTAACAAGCAGTTCAATCAGCAATTAGCAAGAAGATCGAAAACAACTTTTATATTTAGTATAAAAGTCCTCAACACTATATCTTCATCAATCGGTAGTTAAGAGCTCAGCATCATCCTGGGAAAGTACTCTAAACTGAGCATCAAATCCGAGGGAAATTTTCGCTTTTTGACATCTTGCTTTCGAACGATTCTCCCCCTAACAACTCTAGTACCTAGGAAATGTTCCAATTCCCCTTATCGAGCCCGGGCGCGACCACTCAGCAGGATACAAGAGTGCGATATGCGTCATCGGTGGGAAAAGGTGGGGTGGATTAAAAAAGAGAGAAAGCGACAGACACAGAGAATGCTTGATCCCCAACGCAGGTGGGTTAAAAGGAGCAGTGCGGGCCCATGTGTTTTCCTGAAGTAAACAAAGCCATCTGCCACCAATGGGAAGATGTAGAGCGGTGGATGGGAAGAGGCGTGGGGGAGATGCCGCTCTTTCTCTTTCATCTTCAAGCTCTCCGGGATGAAGAAAGAGGGGAGAAAATTAGAGATGCTCGGTTAGAGAAAGAGAATATTTTTTTTATTTATTTGTTGCCGCTTTGGAGTCGGGATGGGTGTTGTTTAGGGAAGTTTATTGTAGCTTGCTTGGGACGATGGGTGATGTAAAACTTTTATTAGCTTCCAGTGGCGTTTTCTTTGAGTATAAAATTGGCTTTTTGTGTATTTCTTATGATAGACTTTCTGTCTCTTTTTCTGCAAGGAAAATTTTGCTAAATTAATATTACTTTTAGACATTTTGGTTGTCGGATAAATTCCTGTGAAATACTTCGTAGAAACACATTTGCGAGTTATGTCGTGACGTATGTATGTACGTATGCGCGTCTGTCTGTTCTCGAACTCTGCGACTAGCAGCTGCGAACGGTTCCAATTGAAAAAGGAGTGATGGTTTAAGGAGGCGCACTTCCCGATATATCAGTTTTTGCTTGCTCATTACTTCCTTCTTGCTATCACCCCTGTTTTGATAAAATCAGAAGAGACCTGACGCATGCGCAAATTCGAGTAAGGTTTCGCGTTAAAATAGCGGACAGTATGTATATTGGATAAATCATAAACAATAAATGGTAGAAGGTTAAAATGTCGTCTGTGCGACCTGTACAACGTCCAGCTATGCACTTCCGGTTTCGGTTTCACTCGGATGTTCCAAGAAGGCTGTTTACTCGGCACTCGTAAAGGAAGGCTATTTTTTTCGGGGGGGGGGATGAATAATAATTTCGATTTTAATCTGTCAATTGAATCGATTTGATTCTCACCGTTGGGATCAAGGAAGGGGGGATTGCCCACTTGTAATTTTCGCATTGCTACTGAAATATTAAAAATCTCCCATTTCTTGTTTATACTGTTATACCCTTTAATTTTATTCTGTATCAAAACAGAAAGCTCGCGCTAATGGCTAAGAAATGGCAGTGTTAAAACTCTCCTAAAGTTAAGTACAAAAGATTTCTTTCGAACTCTCTGGTGCTAAGAAACATAATAGGGGACATAATATCACAGGAATTAATTGTTTAGGAAACGTAATATCACAGCCCAAGATTTGCTTTACCTCAATATTCACTTTTATTATTTAAAACATATTTATTGCTATTCTTTCTTTCTTTCTGAATAAATATTTTTTTAAAATAATTTTTCATTTGCTTATTTTATTTACAAATTTTACCTTTCAAAACTTTTTACCTATGACGCATTTCATATATTTACAAACAAGAGAAAATATTTGTAAAGAGTAACTTATTTTTATTATCTTATTGAAAATGACCTATATCACCAAAAATTTTACATCTTTCATATAAATTGCTAAAAAACTCATTATTCAATAGAGCTTTTTATTGCTTTAAAGGGTTTTTTATTTGTTGCTTGTATAAATAGTGAACGACTAGGTAAACTATTTCTCCAAGTGTTTTTAGAAACGATTGCCCTTTTATAAAGTTATATTTTTCTTTAAAACAATATTTTTTTCAATATGCGATGCTGATCTATTGATTACAATTCCTTACAACTTTTTCTTTCATGCTAAAAAATAATTTCTAAGTTAATTCATTTTTCATTAATCACACACATTTCACATAAGTTTCTTCGTTGCCATTTTTGGTTAAGTTCTCAATCACAACTTTAACTATAATATTTTTCGTCAGTATATTAGAGTAAAAACAGCAACTTTCCTTTAAGACTGCACTCGTTATATAATCTTTTTAAAACGAAATCTAGTTCTTAATTCTTATAGAAAGATTTTAATTTATGCCAATATCGTTTTACATTGCATTGTATTGCTTATTTGAATGTTCTCTTTCGGATAATCTTAATGAATATAACTATTTGTTTTATTTATAAATGCTAAATATATTCCAAAATTTAGATTAATAACTTTGTATTGTAATGTTGCAATCTAATTTACGTTACTTTAGTAAAATTTTAATCAATAAACACATTTTAAAAGAAATTTATCTTTCTTTTCCACTTTTTCCAAAGAGAATTGAAAATCATAATATGCTTGATTTTAGATAACGATATTGTTTTCCTATTCCCCTAATGGCTCTTAAATTACTCCCGATACTAATTTTCAAACTTTCCCTTCTCAAGACCTCCCCCCCCCCTCTCTTCCACATTTCTACTCCCTCTGTATCGGAAACAAAATATTTCCCTCTAATACACCACATTCTTCTGACACTCACAGAGTTATTTTTTTTTTTTATCACAAACGCCTCGAAAGGGGGAAAAAAATAAACGAAAATAACAGTGGAAGACTTTTCCCCCCGTCTATAGATTAAGGATTTATAAAAGCAAAATAAAAAATCGTCTGAAAATAATGAAAGCTCTTTCCCCGTTTTCTCTTTCTGTGCGCGTTGTTTATTTGTTTTTAATACCACATAATTACTGCCTATACCCCTGACTTAATGCACGCTCAATCTTCCTTGCCTTAAGAGGGAGGGAAAAAAATAAATATGAAGTCACTGCATCGAAAACTATATTTTAAATGCAAAGTGGTAAGAGTCCAACGTGAAATCAAAAATTATATGTTGCATTGGTTTGAGTCCTTTGTTTTTCGCTTCATCTCTCAAGTTCTTTCAGAGCACAGGTTCTTATGGAAACTCGAGAGCATTTGAGATCATTTTTTTAGTATTTTGTTTTTTTTCTACTTATGTCATGTTTTTACTATTATATTAAAGGTCATTAGTAAACATTAGCTTTAGCGTGAAAACAAAAATTAGTTTAATAAACAGTTTCAAACTTGATTTTTTCTCTTTTTTTTAGGATTTTGAAATTTCGTCCTCTTTTTTAGTTGTCTGTATTCGTTACCGAATGTTTTTGTTACATTTATAATAGTATGCGGTTTTAATATTCTTATTTATGTAATTATAGGGATTGGTTTTGTTATTAGTGAACTCATTTTTGAAAATGAATAAATGTTTGCAACCATAGAGATGTGTAGGGAACAAACATGTTTTCTGCTATTTCTTCATTTATATTTTATGTTATCAAGATACAACATAACTTATCCCAAACTCTGTTAAGCAGAATGTGATATATTTACAAAAGAAAAAAATGGCATTTAATGTTGAATACGTCTTAAAGCACTATGAATGCTAGGATTTTGTGGAAAAAAATCGAACTGAGAAAACAATTAAAAGGGCTCAAAACTCTTTTTAAAAAACGCGCAGTTAAAGTATTTAAAAGCCCCCTTACCATATTAATATTGATGATATTGAATATATTGATATTGATGATATGTTTTAAAACTTTTCCGGTGATGTCTAATCTATATTGTAAAGAAATAAATGAAAATTCCATCGTTTCACTAATTTTTTAGTACAAATAGAAAAATGTCTTTTTTTTTTTTAAGTCTGGTGAGGATGCCTTACGTGAATCTATTTATGACGGTCCTTCTTTTTAAAATAGGGAAGTGGTAAATTTAGTCGTAATATTTGAAATGTAAGCATGGTATTGAAACACTTGTGTAGTAGTAGCATTGGAACTGTGAAAGATTTAATAATGTCTGTATTAAAGGGTTGTTTATTAATATCCCACAGTTACCTGTAAAAAAATATGCTATTGTTCAAACGGAAAATCAAATCCATTAGCTGTTGTCAAAAGATGCTTAGACTATATTCCATGTGTCATTATTACTGAATGAACATTGCTCGCAGGGATTTTTTCTAACATACTTGACGCAGAAACTATCAGCTAAGTAAACATACCTATTGCAAAAACTTTGTATCATATAATCGTATGTAACACAGAAGCTTCTTTGGACATTACTTATCGAATTTACCTATCGCAGAATGTATCTATCGGCCTAACTTACCGCAGAATCTATCAACTTTACTTATCGTAGAAGCTATCTGTCGACCTTGCTTCTCAAACTTACTTATCGCAGAAGTTATCTGTCGTTTCGGCAATAACTAACTCGGATAGTTTCTGCAATAACTGACCAAAATAAATCTCTACTATTCGTGACCCAGAAACCGTCGTCTTTTAATATACATTTCGTAAAAACCGGGTTTCCTCTAAGCGTTTTACCACAGAAACTATCTGCCAACTTAGCACTTCATAAACTATGTTGACTACATGATTCCCTCTTGCCGACTAAACGGACTTACCTAAACTAGAGATCCTGTATACGGAGAGATTGGACAACGGCGCGCCGATCTCCGCCATGTTTAGTTCAAGTGTTGTCAGCTCGAAATGCTGTGCTGTGTGAATTTTTAGCTTTCCCGCGGAATATAGGACATGAAATCTTTAAAGAATAGACTGATTTTTCTTCTCCTTGTATTTTCATCAAACGGAGTGAGCGCCAAGTCTGGCAGTCCGGTGCCAATCATTTCGTATCATCATAGCGCTTAGAAAGAAATTTTTTTTTCTCAAAAACTTGTTCATAAAGATAAAAAACTAACAGATATTTGTGATCTGCACATTGCATTTCATAATATCGTAACTAACTTCTAATTTTTTCGATACAATGTACAGTGATATTTGGGGCAGAAGATTCATTACGGTCTACGGGGAGCTGTCATCTTTGGACATAAGATGGCCGCCGTGCCGAAGTTGTCCAATCTCTCCGTATTTAGGATCTCTAACCCAAACAGACTCATCCAGTGAGTATCATACCTGAAGAATTAAAGAAAAACTATTTGCAATCAAAATGTTCTTTTCTCTAAACCTATTTTCCAACTAAATGTACTAATTGTATTAGTTATCTGTCATCTATATTGAATAATCCAGACTCACGGAAGTCAATAATTGAATAAACGCTTGCAACAAAATCTTTTTTGTGAACATAAATCATTTCATTAGTCAATATAGTTATCGACTAAATGATCTGTTTGCAAAATAAGATAATCACCATACTTGTCACTAAGATCAATGTTGAACTAATGAACGGAACCCTTGAGCTGCAGTACCTTTTCTTGCATTGTTCCAACTTAAGTTTCATTTTATACGTTTAGCCCAATTGACTTGTTATTTTCTTCTACTGTCAGGTACATAAAAGACTGTCCAGTCAAATTCAACACCAACCTACTTCGCCACGATAATGCTCGAAATTGCTGACTTAATCCAATTCCCCTCGCAATCCTTCATTAGGGCTGAGAAAAATATAAAAACAAAAACTGTTGGCTTTTAAAAGCGGTTATCAACGTAAAACGCATAAAGAGGAATAAAGTATTTTTCTCTCCTTTCTCCTCCTCGCGATTAAGAAAATATTGACTGCTGCCAGTGATGATCATTGGCAATGAAATTGAGAAACAATTCGCTCGCTCTTCGCTGTATTTACTGATTTTGAGAGAGAATTTTGAATGGAAGATAGATTTATTTGCTGCCGGTTTTTAGCTCGCATCGAAAGCTTTTATTGTCTTTAAAAGTTTTGAAGTGTTTTGAAACAGGCCTGAGATAATTATGCCCGAAGTTTCTCAAGTTCTGTGTAAACCTCGCTCACCGCTCTTTCTTATTATAGAGGCGTCATCACTTCTCTGCACTTAGTGTATTAGTTTTGATTTATCCCTCGAATAATTTTTCTATCTCATTACGAAAATTTTTTATTCTCTTAGATAAATAATATGATTTCGTTTGTATGAGAGTATGAAAAGCAATTTTCATGATGACAATAAAGAGAGGAGGGGGAAAAAACAGAAAAAAAATCTAAGTTTTCAGTTGTTGATGATGATGTTAGTGATCAAAGAAGACGATCAGGCGACGGAAAATATTTTTGAGAAATAGATTACTCTTTAAAAAATCAAACGATATTTTTGAATTCCACAGTAAAATTTTCAGGCTATGGAAATGATTCAAGCGCTTCAGGATGTAATTTCATACATTGGAGCATGTTTCAGTTTCGGGTTATATTTTCAGACGTCAGACGATAATTTTGAGTTTTTTATTGGCATCGAAAACCTTAATTGTCTTTAAAAGTTTTGAAGTGTTTTGAAAGACGCCTGAGATAAGTTCTGTGTAAACCTCGCTCACCCCTCTTTCTTATTATAGAGGCGTCATCACTTTTCTGCACTTAGTGTATTAGTTTTGATTTATCCTTCGAATAATTTTTTTATATCATTACGCAGTTTTTTTTTTTAATCCTCTTAGATAAATAATATGATTTCGTTTGTATGGGAGTATGAAAAGCAATTTTCACGATGATAATAAAGAGAGAAAAAAAAAATACAGAAAAAAAAGTCTAAATTTTCAGTCGTTGATGATGATGTTAGTGATCAAAAAAGACGACTAGACGATCTGGGAACGGAAAATATTTTAGAAAAATAGATTATTCTTTAAAGAATCAGACGATATTTTTCAAATCCATATTAAAATTTTCATGCTATGAAAATGGTTCAGGCGCTTCAGGATGTAATTTTATACATTGGAGACTTTCAGTTCCGGATTATATTTTCAGACGTCAGACGATAATTTTGAGTTTTTAACTGGCATCGAAAGCTTTAATTGTCTTTAAAAGTTTTGAAGTGTTTTGAAACACGCCTGAGATAAGTTCTGTGTAAACCTCGCTCACCCCTCTTTCTTATTATAGAGGCGTCATCACTTTTCTGCACTTAGTGTATTAGTTTTGATTTATCCTTTGAATAATTTTTCTATCTTATTACGCAGTTTTTTTTTAAAATCCTTTTAGATAAATAATGTGATTTTGTTTGTATAGGAGTATGAAAAGCAATTTTCACGATGACAATAAAGAGAGAAGAAAAAAAAAAACAGAAAAAAAAAACTCTAAATTTTCGGTCGTTGATGATGATGTTAATCATCAAAGAAGACGACTAGACGATCAGGAGACGGAGAATATTTTTGAGAAATAGATTATTCTTTAAAGAATCATACGATATTTTTTAATTCCATATTAAAATTTTCAGGCTATTGAAATGATTCAGGCGCTTCAGGATGTAATTTTACACATTGGAGAATGTTTCAGTTTCGGATTATATTTTTAGACGTCAGACGATAATTTTGAGTTTTTAATTGGCATCGAAAGTGTTAATTGTCTTTAATAGTTTTGAAGTGTTTTGAAACAGGCCTGAGATAATTATGCCCGAAGTTTCTCAAGTTCTGTGTAAACCTCGCTCACTGCTCTTTCTTATTATAGAGGCGACGTTACTTTTCTTCACTTAATGTGATAGTTTTTATTTATCCCTCGAATATTTTTTTAATCTCATTACGCAGTTTTTTTTTTATCCTCTTAGATAAATAATATGCTTTCGTTTGTATGGGAGTATGAAAAGCAATTTTCACGATGACAATAAAGAGAGAAGAAAAAAAAGACAGAAAAAAAAATCTAAATTTTCGGTCGTTGATGATGATGTTAATCATCAAAGAAGACGACTAGACGATCAGGAGACGGAAAATATTTTTGAGAAATAGATTATTTTTTAAAGAATCAGACGATATTTTTGAATTTCATATTAAAATTTTCAGGCTATTGAAATGATTCAGGCGCTTCAGGACGCAGTTTTATACACTGTAGAATCTTTCAGTTTCGGATTATATTTTCAGACGTCAGACGATAATTTTGATTTTTTAACTGGCATCGAAAGCTTTAATTGTTTTTAAAAGTTTTGAAGTGTTTTCAAACACGCCTGAGTTAATTATGCCCGAAGTTTCTCAAGTTCTGTGTAAACCTCGCTCACCGCTCTTTCTTATTATAGAGGCGACATCACTTTTCTACACTTAATGTGTTAGTTTTTATTTAGTTATTATTTTATTGGATCTACTGGGGCAACCGGAATTTTATCCTAGTTGGAGGCGGTTGATAATACTTCCTTAAACGCTTTTATGCAAAAAGGTTGTCAATGTGACTTAAAACCAAATAATATAGGGGTTTTAACTCCTTCGCAGGAAACCTGGTTGGTAATTGGAACTACTGTAGCCACTAGAACTTTCTCCTAGTGAGAGGAAGTTGAAAATAACTCTTTATGCTCTTATGCACAAATATTGCCAATGCGACTTAAAACCAATGGATCTCTATAGTTGGGGCAAACTTAGCCTGGCAGCGTCGTAATGCTGTGATTAAGATCCGAGTCGCTTTCACAATGCTGCCAGGTAAGGTTTGCCCCAACTATGGGTGTTAATCCCCTTTTCTGCACCCCAGGTTGTAACTATATGAAGTACTTCGATTGCTTTATACATAGAAAGCTGTGCTGTAAAAAACATTGAATTTTATAAAGTCTCAGTGTTTCAACGGTAAACTGAATCATTGATGATGCTCTGTACAAAATGATATCCATAGTACCGAGAAACAGGCTCATCATTTATGAGAGATTACTAACAAGTGTTATGTGTTTATGTACGCACGCGTTTGTGTTTTGTCTTTTTTATGTATAATATGTATTGAGTGTACAGTCGAATCCCGACTTACGTGAGGGATGCGTTCCAAGATTCCTCGCGTGAGTCGAAATTTCGCGTTGTGGAAAAGTGTTGTGCCATATGATTTTTTTATTAACATACCCAATCATTTTAGACATTTAAACACGTTTTAAACTATTTTTGACCATTTGTTAACTTACCGTTTCTTACATAAAGAGCTGAATTTTTACCGTATGTTTTTAAAAGTTGCATTATTCAACATAAAATACTGTTACGATGCACAAAATCAATGATCAATGGGAGCGAGATATAAAAAAATAAATCAGTACGGAACGTACAGTATGTAGTAATAATAAAGCACTGCACTGCAATAGTACTATACAGTAGATACAATAAGTTACATTTATAACTTAAAAATTGAAGATGATGATTTATCCTGCGCAATCTGATCGTCATTCTAATATACTTTTAAATACAGTAGCTTCGCAATTGCTTTTATAACATTTACATCTATGGTAATACCCCTCTGGAACCCTCTGGACTTATACAGATTGCCTTCTCTTGACTTTTAACTATACGTATGAAAGATTCACCCATCTACCTAATTGTCGTGCTATCTTCGACTCACTTTCTAGTTGTTCAAGCTTATCAAGAATCTTTACCTTTTCTTAAATTGTCGCGAACTTTTGGTTTTTGTTTCCATCTTCAAACTTTACATGAAACAGCGTGCCTAGGTGCCACAATATTTCATCAACTTTCATATTTAGAATATAGCCATTGTAAATGAAAAATGAGGAGTGGTGAAACATACACACTAAAAATGCTATGTTTATAGTGCGGTATGTGGGAATTTGCGCAGTGAGTGATGCTGAAAGGATGAAAGTACATTCACAAATTAGTGTTTAGTAGTCAATAACAAAGCCGAAACGTAGCATCACAATTCCTTTCCAAATATTTCCGAGTTGAGAGCGAAAAATTTGCTTTAGCTCTAAAATTCGTTGCTCTGGAAAAACTCGCGTTATAGCCATTTCGCAAAAGTCGGATCGCGTTGCAGCGGGAGTCGACTGTATACCCTTTGCTTTCCTCAGGAAAATATATAAATTGCGGGAATGCCTGGACGTATTTTTGAGGTTTTAACCAATCATATTGTACTTTCAAGTTTCGTAGTCTTAGTCAAACCAATGTAGTGCTTAGTTTGAATTCGTTTTTTAAATGATCATATTCCCGTTATAAACCAAATTAGTGACATTTGTTGAATATATTGTGTACAATCAGAACCTAAGTGCATTTATTTTTTAAATATCTAGTTTTGTTTTTTTTTTTTTTTTTTCAATTGAAAAACAATCTTTGTTCGATGAATAATTTCGTAATACAGAGCTCAAGCTAGATTAAAATGCTTGAATTGAAATACTCGTTTGTCAGAAAACGATATCTACTATGACACATAAGTTAACAGCTCCTCCTGGTGGTCAGAGACTGAAGTGATTAGCGAGCGGTTTTTCCTTCGAAAAAAAAGTGCTCAGCTATTGGAAAAGTTTAGGAAGGAGAAAGAAAGAAAAAATACCTAGAAAAATAAAAACCGAACGGTTTAAGCTTGATTACCTGTACCCTATTTTATTTTATGCCCTTAATTTTTTCCTTTAATTTTTTTCCCTGAAAGGTTTGCGAGGAAGCTTTCTACCCTCTTTTTTCTTATTTTTATTTTTACTTTTATCCACATAAGTTTGATGATCGTTTGGGGGCAATCAAGAAAGTCATTGTCTTATTTTAAAGTATATAGCCTGGAATAAAACGAAGAAAAAAGGAATCAGGGAAAAGGGGGATAGAAAACGGATTTCGAAGGAAAAAAAAGGAGTTCTAAAGAAGAACGAAGTCTGAGAATCGGTGAAGAAACTACTTTGTAATATCGGTTTTAAAGCCCTCGGACTTGGTTTTAATAGTGGTCCGATTTAGTAAATAAAATGGCGGTATTCTCTCTATTTTAAATAATGCAACCTTTCTTGCCTTTCTAATTATTCTGAAGTTTTAACATAACGGTACTTCGGTATTAGTCCAGGGGTGTTTAGTTTTAGGATGATGCCGTTCGCTTATTGGAAGAGCAATTTAACAATTTCAAAAAAGTCGTCAGCTGTAGAACGTAGTTGAATTCCTTTTTTGAGCAGTAGTTGGGGAATGTTTGGATTCTGATTAAAGTTTCATGATGTTTTAAGGAATTTTGGTACTTTTGAACGTTTTAAAGTATGAAAAACACTTCTTGAGAGCTTAAAGGTACTTTCTTTAAACATTTTTTAACCAATTAAATGTTCTACTTGAGAACTTTTTATTGTCATTTTGAAATCTTTTGCAGGGAAACACGACTTTCGTTAAAGAGCAAAAACTGATTTGCCCCTGCATTAAAAATTATTTTAATCCGAATGAAAAGGATGGAAAATGCTTCTCATAGTCATATAAAACGAGTTTTTTTTTTTTTTTTTTTTTTACGTTGTTCATATTGATTGCATATAAATATTTTTTTACTAATAGGCACAAACAGACGTCAATTTTTCTTCTGCTTCAATAAACCATAGCAAATTAAAATTGTATCCAGAAGTAGAATAATTAGCACGAGAAACACTAAAATATAATGTGAGTGCGTATTTTCAGGTTGAAAATTTAATTTTCTTTGTATTATAATAGTTGAGTTATATGATTTCTAATTATATACTTAGTATAATTGTGCTTTCATTAAATAGTTAATTCTGCTGATAAATTTATTTTATGCGAATGGTGGTTTTAATGAGTTCACTAAAATCCGCATTTCAAGATTATTTCAAAGTAAATAATTGGTATAAAAATAAAAAGGAAAAAATAAAAATAATAAAAGAACAAAGAGAAACAAGGTATTACTGTAGGGAACGTGAGGGATTGAAGCATTGAAATTTAAAACATAATTTTAACCTCTTTTATCTTATTCATTCTACAAATTATTTATTCAGAAACTATTTCTAACTAATCAAAATGTTTGAAATAAATAAATAAATCACTTGTAATTTTAGTTATTTGCGAGTTTAATAGTAACTCATTTATACGTTTTTATTTAACTAATGTAAATAAATATACACTTAATTTATTCTGCTGAAAAAACGCCAAGAACGTTTTTAGTTAGTTCTTGTTAGGAATATTATCTCGTTGAAATTTTTAAGACAATGCATTTAAATCATCGAACTTAATTGAGCAAAATGTGAGTAAAGTATGTGTAGTCTCCGAAACTTCCTTGAAATTGGTAAGATTGATTTCTCCACATTTTATAACTAGTATTCTACTTCCAGACAGTGGAATAGGGTCGTTTACAATATTTTAAAAGTATTTTTTTCTGAAAGAACATGCTTAAAAACATAGGATCTAACCATTTTTTAAATAATTTGCTTAAGTTTTATATTTTTGAAAAATTACTTAAATCCGTGATTTTTCATTCTTTACATTTCTTGCCGATGGCATAACAAATGATGAAATGCCATTCTGAGTTGCCATTCACAGAGCAAAATATTTAATTCGCATCTTTACTCACGTGTATTGGCAACGATATGGTTGATAGCAAGCGTAGAGCACAATTTTAATTCACTTCTTGATTATCATAACGTGGAAACGCGGTACAAAGATGCACCAAATAGCCTTCATTTGTGACGTCATCTAGACCACGCCTTGTTTGAAAAATCTGATATTTTAAAAAAATAATTAAAAAATAACTGTTGGAAAAATGAAAGAATTATCTGGGTCCATGTTATTTTTTTTTTTTTTTTTTTTGCTTATTCTATCAATTTAAGTGACTTTTAACTGAAGGAAACAACTCCTAAACCACTTTTAGTAACTTATAACTCTCTCTACTAGTAGATTATGTGAATTTTATACTGAATATTTTTCCAAAACTACAGTAGAACTAACAAGTACTTCAAGGGAAATTGGGTCTACGTAAAATAAATTACCTTCTTCTTAAACTTAGCAATCATCTAATGCAGGACAGCAAAGTCGAAGGTTCCGTCGTACTCCCAGAACCGGCTCTGCTAGTTCTGCAGCCCTAGGCGATAGTGACAAGTGCCGCCCTTACCCACATTGGAGACTAATAATATAAAATATTAATATTTTAACAAAATAAAAATAATATTAAAGTGCTTAAAATTAAAGCAAGTTTCTTGTTAAATAACTGAGTTTTACATATCCAAGCACTGGTACACACTTTAAATTGTCTTTTTTAACATTAAAGTAGTACATCTTATGGCCCTGAAACATATATAAATATTTTCCAAATACTTTTAAATCACGCAATATGTCACCTCTAAAATTAAATTGAATGTCTAGTTAAATTCTGAACTTTGTTTTGCATATCCAGGCACTGGTACACACTCCAAATTATTATTTTATTAGCTTTGAAGTAGCGAATCTGATTGCGCTGAAACAAATATTCATACCATTTTTTTAAATTTTTTAACTGCGAAATCCGCCCCTAAAATCTGCCGCCCTAGGCGGCCGCCTAGGTCACTTACCCCAGGAGCCGGTCCTGCCTACTCCGATTCAAATTCCTAAAAATTAAAAGCCACCGACTCCTATTCCCCAAAATCAGTCAAACTCCGACTGCACTACCTTAGCAGCAGAGCAGCACTGTCGGAGTCGAAGAGTTGGAGTCGGAATGATTTCAGGGTAAAGGAGTGGGAGTTGGAGCTTGAAGTCGAAAGTTTAAAGTTCCAAAAGTCGGAGTCTGTCATTTTCTCCTCAAAGTCCACAACTTTGTCAGTGCTTGCGGAGTCGGAGTTGGACTGATCTTCAGTTACAGCAGTAGGAGTCGGAATCAAAGGTTCTAAAATTGTCGGAGTCGGTTATTTTCTCTCTGATTCCGCAGCTCTGCCTAGCAGAGTTGCAGACTCGAAAGAAAAAAAAAACGCACTCCGACTCCTAGAATTTTAAAGCATTCTACTCTGACTTCTTAACTTCAAAATCAGTCCGACTTTAAATAGTCCGATAATAATAATAATAATAATCAGTCCGACTACTCCTGGTCAAATCCTTTTATTTTTGATTAAGCTGCACTGGCGTGTGGACAAATTTAGTTTTAATTAAAAAAATTCTCATTCATTTTCAATGCACAATAAAGTGCACATGAAACAATTCCTCAATAAAGACTAAATTTTTTAATCATGCTGCATTCCATGTGCCCCCCCCCCTAACACTTTAGGGTGCATGACTCCCCAAATACTTCATTTCCGCTAATACGTACCATTATATCCCTCCAGTTGGGACAGGTGCGTATTTTAATAGCGGAAACGCTGGCTTCGTAGAAAATTCTTATTCCAATTTTGTGTATTCAGGCTGTTGACAAACAAAGGTGGCGTATAATTTTGCCTCATGTCAGGAAATACCTCAATAGCGTCTGTTCAATCCAAGAGTGAGCAATTGTTGTGAAGTGTAATGCGTTATTTTGGAATGGTGAGCGTATATCTTGCGTACGTACACAAACAGGGGTGCCCACAGGGAGGAAGGGGGATTATGGCGCAAGTTGCGCCATAAATATTTTTGGGAGTGTTTTTAAATTTTGTAGCTTCTTTATTTAAATTTATTTATTGAATTATTTTTAATTTAAATTATTCATTTTTTTATTTTATTTTCATTTTATTTATTGAATTATTTTGTGTGTATGTGTGTGTGTGTGTATGTTATTGGTGTAGTATGGAACTTTTAAAAAATGAAAAAGAGCAAAAGGGTTGAAAAGAATTGGGGGGGAGTGAGGATTTTTGCTGTCGGAACTTGCGGGGATGGGCATTCATGTACACAAATATACACAAATTACATTAGAAATGAATCATTAGCAATTATGAATATAATCATTGGTGCAACCATGTAAATGAAATAATATTGATTTTTTTTTTTTTTTTTGTCATTGATGTGTTACCGGCAAAGTTTATCATCCAGCATTCCGTGGAAGAACAGGGGAATCCGGATGAGATTTCACTGTGATCTAACAAAAAAAAAAAAACTAATTCGGCAAACTTTGACTAACGATTCAGCGAAATTGGAAACAAAACTGCAATTTTGCAGTTTTTAAAAGACGGAATGTCCTTTTTAATTCGATGTACATGTGTGCATGCCCGTATTTTATCATTCGGCGAAATTTGGAGTTCTATTCGACTAATAGAGATTTTCTGCTCTCCCAAAAATTTATGTTCGGGGCGCCCTTGCTTAGGCATTATGCATAATACCTTATCTAGCCAGTAGTGTATGTACGAAACGATTCTTATTTCACACATGTCCTTGGAATATGAGATAATCCTATAGAATCAGGGTTGCCAGACGTCCCGGATTTCAAGGGACAGTCCCGTATTTTGAAAAATTAAAAATATACAGAGGCGTTATAAATAAAAAAAATATATATATACAGAGGCGCAGCGCGCGAAGGTTGTGATGGTTTTAAATATTTTTATACATTAGTTTTTACACGTGTAAAGCTCCTCCCCTCCCCCCCCCCCACCCAAAAAAAAATCTTACTGCGCTAATGAACAAGTTTATCAGTTTACCTTCTTTTTAAAAAAGTTACTTTTCGAAGAGTTTAATTAAATCTCATGTTAGTAGGCAACACTTATTCTTTTTAATAAAAATCTATTTGTTTAAAATTGTTTTTGAGTTTCTTATTTACACAAATATCAATTATTTCGTTTAATATAACTAGTTCAAGCGTAAAATATTCATCTATATGTCTAAACCCATAAAGCAAATTTCCATTTTTTTTTTCCTTTTCAATCCCACTTCATTTTAAGTTTACCCCCAAATGGCAATGCTAAATCTCACATTTCCTTTTAATTTTTTTCCTGCCTTGCTTCCTCTAACGCCATCTATTGTTCGCTGCCCGAAGTAATTAGAAAGCATTAGCAGTTGCCTGCACAGCGTAGTGTTTTTAACGCATTATACACCACGGGACGGACGTACGGTGGCCGAAGCTTTTCTTGATTGGTTGGCAATTGCTGAGCCAAGCGGTTTTAACGGGCACTGGGTTAGGGGAGGGAGAGAAAAAGGGAGAAAAAAATCGTAAATGAATGAAAAAATAAATGAAAAAATTGGGGAGATGCTTAATTTTTATTTCTTTTTTTATCCGTATTGGTAAATCGATATTTTGAAGTGCAGGGTAGACAGAATTTTTTTAGTTGTTGATTTTTTGCTTGTTGTGTCGTTATTGTTTGGAGAGAGTTCGCACTTTCGTTTTGTAGCTCGGCGTTGTTGCATTTAATACTTCAATTATTCTCTAAATAAAAAATACATTTGTTCTGTCATTGAGAAATATTTCTCATGGTTAAACAAAACAAAAGTCTTTTTATCTCTAACAAATACATTCAGCAGAGAGACAATGCTTTGAAAATGTTGTATAATTTTTCTAACTTTGTTATATTCTTTTTGTTATTGAATACTGGTATTAAAGTTCTGATTATTGATATTATTATTATTGTTACTGTTATTATTACTATTATTGAATATTGATATTATTATTCTTATTATAACTATTATTTTTGTTCCTCTTCTTATTATTAAATATTGATGAAATCTAATTATTGATATTACTATTATTATTATTGTTACTCTTATTACTATTATTGTATATTGATATTACTATTCTGATTACTAATATTTTTATTATTTTCCTTTTTAATATTGAATATTAAAATTATTAAATTTGATTATTACTATTATTATTATATTCAATATTAATGTTATTATTCTGATTGTTTATGTTATTATTATTTTTTAATATATCTTTTGAAACTGCTCGTTTTGTAGATACGTATTATAAAGTTTTACTGAAAACCTTTTTTGCCTGTTTTATCTTTTATTTTCCTTGAAACGGATTCGGAAATGTTTAAACAAAATTCTGTGATCATTTTGAGTTTCAATTTCCAAGTGTTATTAAGTTCAATGTTGAGCTGAAGAAATTCAATTAAAAAAGCTGTCTTAAAATATTTTCAACCTAAAATCTGCTGTTTTCCTCCTCTTTTTTTTTGTGTGTGTATATGTGTGTGTAAAAGTCTGCTGTTTAAAGTAAAATCTACTGCTTATGTTCCTTTAAAAACGGGAGTACGTTAGTAGCATTTTTACTGCATGGCGATTTGGAAAATTATTTAGTTCTAAAATCAATGGAAAAATTAGTTGATAAAGGGGGGTACCTTTTTTTTCATATGCTCTTTTACTTTCTTCCTTTTTTTCTTCTCTTCTGTATGTTTCGTTCTTCCAAGAAAGTTTAAATGTTTATCAGCATATCTTTTTTTTCTTCTTTATTGCGCTATTCTTTTTTATCATACATAGTGATGCATTTTTCATTTATAATTTTCTCTCTTGTAAGTTGCCGTCTGTCAAAATGTTTTTTATGCATTTCATCAGCCAATCAATGACTAACCTAAACATCTTGGCAAATCATCGGTTTTTACCATTGTCCAATCATGCTACTTATTTTGACGCATGAATAAAAATTTTCGTTTAGTTTTGTAAAAATTTATGCTTAGCGGCGTATATTTTCTCATGCGCGTTTCAAAGACGCTTTTCACACACACAAGCGTGCTTCGCCTTCTTATCATTTCTCTGCTTGTGTATCTATACATTTTCACGATTCCATATCTGCTTAGTTCAGCAAGTACTCACACTTATTTATTCCTGTATTTATTATATATTCGTCCACCATGAATACTCAGTCATGATCTCAGTTTTCCTGCAGAAGCCAGCTCTGTACTGAATCAGTGAACTTTCCAGGGCTCCCAAATGATCCCGTTTCGGCCTTTTCCCCCTTTAAAAATCCTTTAGTTTTCAGACCCTAAAAGGTCATCTTTTCAAAATCTTTTTTTCTCTCTCTCTCTCTCTCTCTTTCTTTCAGTTCAGTTTCGTTTTGGGACTTCTTATCCATTTGCATTTTTTATTAAAAAAGAATATGAATTCGTTGTTCAGACCACTATTACGATTATTTATAAATTTTGAGTCAAAAGGGGGCTTGACAACTAGAGATCGAAATTATTGGTAGGTGCGAAAAATTCATTCAGTTATGTTTCTCATTCACGGCAAAAGTAATTTTAATTGAAAAATACAGTCTAACCCTCTTAATACGACCACGGTTAATACAAATCACTCCAAAGAAAAATTTTCATTTCTTAAATTTGTATTGTTATTAATTATATCGAAAAGTTCACGCAAAATACGTGCACAAAAATAAAAGTTTTAAGCTACGATGAAGAAATATTTTTGACATCTCTGAAAATTTTCGCATTTGAATACTGTATCTTTTTAAAGGAAATCATTCGTTATTTTGTGTGGATGTACAAAGTGAAACTTGTATTGAGGGGTATACGTTGAATCATTTTGTACAGAAAATAATGTCTTCACACCTATGTATCTGCAGACATTTCAATTTGCTTGGCGATAAAATTGGCTACCTTTTATTGTGGATTATCACCTGTCGCGCTATTTTGGTAATTATCCTTCCTTTAAAAAAGCTGTACGTTTTAGGAAAAAAGTAAAAACTGTATGTACTAGTATTGTTAGAATAAAGTATGTATAATATTAGAAATACAGTAAACTATCGTTTATATGTCTCAATTATACGTTTTTTACATTTATACGTCGTTTTCATGAAGTCCCGATTCATTCCTATTCATTTTAATGTAAAAATACATCGCTTATATGTCACGAAATATCGGTTATACGCCGCTTTTGCTTCCTAAACTTCGAAAAACCTATTCTAATCTATATTTCTTGATTTCAATTGAGGGAAGAATTCTCCCAGGCATGGGAAGGTCAAACAAATTGTGAAAAAAGCTTATTTCTTTTGTCAATTAACTTATTTTAATTATGATCTCAATCAATCGCTCTGTCCTTATTTTTATTCCTATTAACAGTGTGTAATGGTCATCAACACGTCAAACGTGCTGATATAAACGTGATACTGTAAAATATATTTTTCTGTGAAATTCCTATACGTACTGTACCTGTTAATTGTGATATATTTACGAAAAAAATTGGGGATATGCAAGGTATTTTTACTTAAGAAGTGTATTTTACTTAAAAATGCAATTTTTCGTTTTTAACTACTGAAAAATAATTTGTTCTAGTTACATAAAGCTTTATTAGAAACTTGAAACTTATGTTTTCATGAATTTATATTCATGTTTTTGCATTAATAAGTTATTTATTGATGATTCGATTGTACGTCGCTTCCAGTTATACTCCGATTTATGTCAGTCCATTGAAAGACGTATAAACAATGTTTTACTATATTAGACAGCAGTAGTTGTTTTTTTTTTAAGTACAAATATGCTTTTCTTTACTTTTTCACGATTTCACTTGTTTTTGGATGTTATGTATAGCGTTTAGCATGAACAAGTGGATGAATTTTTGGCACTTTATACTCACCAAGTTGAACTGCAACTTTCCGGAAGATTATTCGGTAAAAATTGGACCAATTATAAATAACTGACTAGGTGGCCGATTACAAAACGTTGGTAAAGTGGTCGATTAACGATTACTTCTGATTTATCTGTGCATCTCTAATTTTAAACCTTAAAAAACAGGAAAAAGGTCCCGTTTTAGTATTTTTTTTCTTTTCTCTGGGATTGAGGTCCCTTTCTCCCTAGGAGCAAATTAAATATTTGTTTGCAACCCTTTCTTTCGTAATTCATTCATTACCCAGTTCCCTCACTATTTTGTTTATTTGCTAACAATTTCAGTTTTCAAGATAACAAGATTCAGATTAATTATACATACTTTTATTAGATCACCGTTTTGTTCTGAGGCATCCTCATTCTATTTTATCAGCCTCTACAGAATCACATCCACAAATCCTGTAAATAAAATAATTTCAGGAAATTAAAACCTTACCGGAGCCATACAAAAAGCATCAAAGCTTCTTTTCTAAACCCAAAATCTCTGCTTAAAAACCTTTTTCCTTCTCTTAGCATTGAAAGAAGGTGAGAAAGAGGGGGGAAAAAGAGAAAAAACGAAACTATAAAATAACTAAATAAAATTTCTATCGTCCGTATATTGTTCGTAACCGCGGCTGTCAAAAGCCTTAAACCCACTTACAAAACGACGGACTATAAATAAATAGAGTTAAGAAAAAAAGCGAGAAAATATCGCCTTTATGAGCTAAAAAACCCGTTGAAGGACCCTTTTTCCATCCAGTTTTTATCCTTCTTTTTATTTACTTACATTTTTTTGCCTGTCTCGATCCGAAATACCTTGTCCTGAGTCAGCGAGAAAAATCCCGGTGTAAACAGCATCTATCGATCCCGAGGAGCAAAAAAAACAGGAAAAAAAAGAGAAGAAAAGTTAAAGGGGGTCTGGAAGCATTTTCCAAGCCACTGCTACCCAGCGGTTGAGTAACGCAGGGGCGGGCTTTACGTTTCGATCTTTTTTGGCATTTTACGAGGCTTGACTTGAGTGTCGGTAATAGGCAATAAATGATTTTTACCCTCCCTTCATTGTTAGGTTGCTTAGCTTAAGCGAGAAAAAGTTTGTAGCGAAAAAACCAGAAACAAAAGGAGTTGTCCTGGTGCTGCCATCTATTGGTTAATCTCTGTACTTACGAGAAGAAGAGTGGAGAAGTGCGGTTTCTTTCCCCCCCCCCTTTCTCTCTTTCGCTCTTTATTTTATTTTTCGCAGCGGTGGTGATTCTGAGCGGCGTTTATAGGGGTGGGGTCAGCCGTCGGATGCGCGCGCGGGAGCGGCCGATAGTTGCGATATATCGTCGTTTTGTTTACGCGCAGCTCAGCGCGTTGTTCGACTGTCAGCCGTGGGTTGTTCTCCCGCCGATCCCATGTGCGTTTTCGGTAGCGTTTGTTTCAGAAGTTCTTTTCCGAACGCCGATTGGTTCGAATCGCTTTCTCCAACTTGCTGGATCCCCAACAATCAAAGCAAAAGCTCCGGTAAGTTTTATTTTCCCGTTTTTGTAATGAATTAACATAAATAAAAAACAAAAACGTGCGCGTTTTATAAAATGTAGAGTAAAAAATGTGGATTGGGATGCTCTAAATTTTGAAGAAGGCATCAAACTACTGATCGAAGTTATAAAATCATTTTTGTTTGTTAACCTGACAAAACGATTGAAAAACAGGGGAAAGCATTTTAACTATGGTAAATCATTATTACACCCTACCCTCTAACTGTAGAGATCTTCGAAACTGCTCGCAGATCCCAGTTTTGGAACAGCATCACGATTCTTGCAAGACTACTGTATTCTCTTTTCAAGAACTTTTCTCATTACTAAAATTAAGAAGGAAAAAAAATGTTTACTTTTGAAGGAGTAAGAAAACATCGTCTGCTAAAATGTATCTTTAATTTCCTTCCAAAAGAATAATATAATTAATTATTTCTTGAAAAAGAATGAAATGTTCATTGAAACTTCAAAGTCTAATTCTAAAAAGTAAAAAAAAAAAAAAAAGAAAAAATGCATTATATGAAATTTATTTTTACAAAGGCATACTTATCTTCATGTCCATATCCAAACTGTGGGAGACGGTTCTACGTTTTGAAAAAAAAAAAAAAAAAACTTGGCTGTGAACGAAACAAGTAGCATTTAGCATTTTTCGAATTATTTTTGTTACTTCTCACTCAAGTGATACATTGATAACATTCTCTCAATGGCAGATAATGACAATTACTGACAATAAGTTCTGTTAGAATGACAGTAGCAACGAAATTCAACTACACACTAATCTACACAAAACGTCACATAGCAGGTGATACAAAATATTACTCACAACAAAAATAAACAATAGCAAATGAATGAAAAAAAAATACACCTCAAAAACGAAAGAACAGTTTTTAAAGTTACCAAAAACAGGTCAATACTAGAAAATTCATGCCAAACACGATCAGATTTTTAGGATAATATTTATTCTGTATTTGACATATAATATTATTTTTTACTGTATAATTTCAATTAGTGCGCATTAAAATTTCACGCCTAGAAAAATATGTATTTTTAAGATTTAAGTAATGCCTCTACAGTATTTTCCCCAACAACGTGCTGATTATTTAATGTAGATATAAAGGATTTTGAAAGTTATAAATTGAAAACCTAAATATCTATAGTAAATCTCTATATACGTTTTTTACTAAGAAGCTTTCGTGTGTTAGGTCTAAAAAATGGGAACAATTGTAAAACATCTCACCGTAAGATTTCCCAAAGAAATCTTCTTTCGAAAGGTCAATTTTTGGTGAGCGAATTGATAAAATTATCCATTTAAGGAAAAGTTTGAAAAAATTAATGATAACTTTAAAATCTAACTAGAAAAGTGCATAAAAGGAAATTTGTTTCTACAAGGAGATAATTTAATGTTTCTAAACACGGAAAATGTTTTACATTTGAAGCAGTGCGAAGCAAAGTGATGTAAGTGAACATTTTCAAGTTTTGAATGAAACGCGTTTAAAGATAACCTCCTGGGTAGACTTTCCATGATTATTTTTTTCTAAACCATGCTGTACTGCAGTACCTACCAGGGCTACTAGTACTATCTCTTGCCCCAAGACAGAGGAGAGGCTCCATTACTATTTATACTGGTTACGTCCAAATTGTCAATTTTGTCACATACATGCCTTTGCTTCTTAATACCTCATTGGTAAAATTAAAAATAGAATTTTTTCGCTATTCTTCTATGCACCGTAGTGTAATAATCGAAAACGTTTATGTTCTTACAAAGTAAATATTCACTGGACATATAATTTTGCATGGAAGTTTCCCGTGCAATTTTCTTTTTTACAATTTACATTTCGACTTCTAAAGGCACGCTTTTTAGGAAATATGATTCAAATATCAAAACGTAGAACATTTTGTGTTGTACATTCTGTGCACATAAAAGATCCTTACGCAAGGCATGTAAAGGCTTAAAATATGAGTTCAGTTTCAACCCCAATTATAACTATAATTACAATTACATTGTGAAAAGTTTTTTTAATGGATATGTCCAAAATTATATTTTTTTCCAAAGATATACCCCAAAATTTAATTTCCTTACTTTAAAATTTAGCATATGTTTTCTTAAAAAACATTGCGAAATTAACAAGATGGTGATTTTGGTTTCAAAAAATGATGTTGGCAATGATACTATTGGTTTCATTTATCGTTATTAGCAAAAAATTGAATTTAGAGTAAGTTTTAAGATGCCTCGATAGTTTGTAAATTAAAATTAAAAATCATAAATTTTAAAACCATAATTTTAATGTTTAAGAATATGCTAGAAAATTAAGTACAGCGTAGATTTACAATTATAATAATTTAATTTTTCTTGAGTATTTATTAGTGAAATTATGTTATTCTCATCTTTTGAGACCTTGGAGACTAAAATTTAGGTGTTGGTTCAATAATTGTATTTTAAATTTTTGTTGAGAAGTTCACTCTCTTTGTTGACGCAAATATTATTTATAAAGAAGCAACATATTTAATAATATTTTATAAGACGCGAATGGGTGTTGAAAATATTTTTGATCAATGCACTTACTTTCTTAAATAACGTATAACAGATATCTTGATTCTGACCGTGATATACAAATGTACGCCAGAATGATCTTAGTATACTGAGAAACATTTACTTTGATAAAATCAATTTCTCAAAATATCAGCTGCAGTTACCTTTTAGTGAATGAAGATTTCAATTTATGCATAACTTATGATGCAGTAAAAATAACGATGAACATCAGCTGAATCCAAAGGCAAATTTTACGTTTACACTTTTTACATTTGTGTTGGAGTTAACCAATTTATTTTAAGGAGCGAACCTAAAAGAATATCCTTGAAAAATCTATTATGTAAAATTAATATCTGAACCTATACGTGGTAAAAAATTTTGAAACATAAAAAAAACCATTGTATGCTTTATTCAAAACAGCCCATCAAAGCTAAACTTGGTAATGAAATTTCAATCTTCTTCACAATTTTGTGTTATTTTCAACCAATCCAAAATTTTTTCCTATTAACGTTAATTTTCTCAAAAGTTAATTTTCTCTTTCAGTTTGCTTGTGTAAAGGATTTATACAGCCAGAAAAAAAAAGTTAATTGACAAGTTTATTAGTACCATGTATATGAATACTTTTAGCTTAATAACGTCTTTCTTAGACTCCTTTTAATTTTCAATGGAGCTTTTATCCTATCCACATTTACTTCTTTTTTTTTTGCTATCGATGTTTCGAATCATTAGTATTAATGTAAAATCTTATTTGATAGCGCTGTCTATTTTTGCAAATCGTCTTGCAGTGTTTTTCTCCATCGTTGACTTAGCCGCTGTTGGGAACTTAAGTTTTCATGGGAGACTTCGGTACTGTTGGAGATTTTGAACTCTGAAGTTTCTGACTAAACGACGTACTGTTTATGATATTCTGAGAACAATAATATCGCATCTAGCAATGGTGCTCAACCTACGGCCCACGGGTCACATCCGGCCCCCGAAGCTGTTCCGTGTGGTCCGTTGTAATGTTTCATGTTACAAATCGAAAAGCCCGATTAATGACAATGTTAAAAATTTGGAGCCAAGTATTCTTAAATTGGTTTCGGGAAAGCAAATGCATTTCATAAAAGAATCATAGTAGTGGTAACAAAATTAATTGGTTTTGATTTTCTTTCCTTTTTTTTATATTTTCCCATGTTATTTTGAGAAATTTTTAAACAGTTTGAAATTTTATATGTGTTCTGGCCCAAATGAATCATTTTAATATGAGGCGTGGCCCTCGGGTAAAAAGAGGTTGAGCACCACTGACCTAGTGGATTTTAGCTATTTCATCCCGATGTGTAAAATAATTTAATCGTAATGATTTCATAATTTTTTTCTCTACATTTTTTACTATCTTAAGTTCTTTTTAATGAATCGCGACTACTGTACCTTTCCTCTATAGCAATACTTTTAAACCTAGAGTTCACTCCCCAGCAGGGGTTTTTTGATTTTTCAGAGTGCTTTCCGGGAATCGGGAATTTTGACTTTCGGTGATTTTTTTTTCTTTTTTGCATTTACCAACGTTTTTTCTTCTTCTTTTTAATTTTCTTTTAATTTTCACATGTTTTTTGAAAATTTGTTCAAGTCAAGTTAATTATCTTTCACGCTTATTTCACGTCAAAAAGCATTTAAGTTTCGAGTCACATAAATTAAACATCAACATCAGTGATTAAATGTGGACCATTGTTTAAAAAAAGATTGCGTAACACTACACGGCCATGATAGTTTGGAAATTTCTTAATTATAGTCTCATTATCTTAAAATGTTTGTGTCGTTTTCTTTTAATATCTTAAAATTTCATTTGTTTATCCATTAAGGATCACTATTTGTGTAAAATTTGTTTTTCTTTGTATCAATATCCAATTTTTTTTACTACCTAGATTTTCTTTGCGATCGCTTGATGATCTAATTCACTCAGTATTATGTTCAGAGTAGAGTAGTCCAGCGAATAAACACTTAAGCACTCTTGAATTTACAAAAATTCGTTTCATCGTTAAAAATGGAGCCTTTAGTAAATGACATTAAAAACGTTTTAATTGATATGTGTGATTGTTGAAAAATGAGCTACAACTTTTCTGATTCTGTTTCCAGTTTTTTTAGAGGGGGCAGGGCTAAAAGAAAACTGTGCAGCAACCAAGTAATAAAATACGTCTAACCAGGGGACAAAAACAAACATTTCTAACCATCTCCTTTTTGGAATTGCATAGAGGAACGTTACCGTTGCCAATTAAACTACCGTTGCCAAAAGAAAAAACTTTTGAAACTTCATTTTTTCATGACCTTTTTACCAACAATTTACGAACTGTTCATTGATTGGTGTGTGCTCATTCACTAGTCAGTGATTTGATTCCTAATAGAAATGTTTAATTATGGATAAACATCATTTAAACTACCTTTTATTTTTGATGTAAGGATATAAAAGTAATTTTAAACCGGTATGAGTCATCTAAAACCCTATTTTTTAAAGTTCAGATTTTCTTTGATGTTCGCGTTGAACGAGTTCCTTTATGATCAGATTCGAATAAAATCGACAATGAACTTATTGGTCAAAAAAGGAAGAAGCATTAAATTTTTCTATACAACAAATTAAGTTTAAAATTGATAACAGAACTTTTTGACTTATAACAGAAAAATGTAATTAGGATATACAATTATTTTTACAGCCTGGATTTACTCGTAAAATAGCCCACAAACATAAGGATTTTTCTGCGCGTAAATTGTAAATGTGTAAGTCTTTATAACAATCGCGAACGTAACATAACGTTCGTCAAGGCTTTTGAAGACTGAATGTAATGTTCATGTTATATCGTATTGAGAGAGGATAGTTTGAAGTATAAATATTGAAAAATTTACGACATGAGTCATAGTATCATCATGTTTAAAGCTTCAAGATCTGTTTTTCAGAGCTTGCTCCCACATTCTTGGGTTATCAGGTGGGAAACGAAATTTGATAACGAATTCTTTAAAATTATAACAGGAAAATATAATAATCCTCATATAAATAATAGCCAATGATCGAGTAACCCGTTTGTTTCAACAATGAAATTAGCGCCACAGCATGATAATTTGATATGTTTCCCTGCATGGTAATGTTTAACATGCAGGGAAAGGCTTTATAGTGACAAGGCCGAACTCGATCCGGTAACTTAACTGTTTTACTGGTAAGACTTTCGTTTTAGGAAAACGACGAAATCAAAACAATTAACGGTATCTACTGTAGTTTAGGATTAATCCACTGGTGTAAGGGTTAAAATTTCAACTATCAAAACATCACCAAACAGGAATATACGTCGTTCAAATGTAGAAGCAATTTTTATCCGTTATAACATGACGGGCGATTTTCTAGCGATTAAATATCCTTGTAATTACATTTATTTTACATGTTAAAATTTTCAGTTAATTTTACAACGTGAGTTTACGCGTAAAAAAGGGCATGCAAAAACACAAGGACTTTGTTTCCACGAAAATTTTAAATGTGTATATCTTTATAACAATCGCGAACGTAATATAACGTTTATCAAGGTTTTTGAAGACTGTGAATGTGATGTTCGTGCAATATCGTGTCAACGATCATTTGAAATGAATGCTGAAAAATTTACTTCACTAGAAATTTACTAGTCAGCGAAAAATTTACTAGTCAACGTAATATCGTGTTAAAACTCATAGATATTATCAAGGGGAAAACATCATTTAAGTGAAATACGGTTGTTTTCATTACATACGAGGGTGCTGAAAGCACTTTTCGATGAACTTGATCTCACATTCATGAGCCATTAGAAATGGAATAATGTTCAATACCTAACATTATGATAGTGTTCAGGATTAAGTTCAGGGTCATTTAAAAGTTAACTTCTAAGAACATGATCTCACTTTATTGACTCATCAAAGAAGAAATATAATTCAATATCAACAAATACGACTATAGTATTACGTTCAAAGTCTTACGAAATGTTTGTAAAACATAATCTCTTGTTGTAGGGTTATCTAAAATTAACTCAATACTTGAACTTTTTTTAGTTTTAAAGACTTTGAAACTCTTTTTTCTTTGTGAGAACATAATCTCACACTCCTAAGCCAGCAGAGAGAAAATATTCTTCAATACCTGAAAATATGACAGAATAACGTCGTGAAAAAACATGAGAAGTGAGAATAGATGTTTTACTTGATTCAAGGTTTTAAAAGTCTTACAAACAGCAGCATGCAAATGTACTCAATAAATGATGGAGGCTTTTTCGTGTAGTTCTTGAATTCCAAAAAACGAAAAAACTAATTATTTTACTTATGATGGCTTACAACAGTATTCCAACTTATGAAAGATATTGCATTTTTTTCGTAAATATGCTTATTATAAAGCACAATTTTTATTTTGCGTACAAAATAACGGACATAGTATAACATTCCCCTTATTTAAAACAAACTGTAAAGTTTTTTTTCTTTTTCATTGCTTCTTCTTTTGATGAGGCTTTTTCGTGTAGTTTCAGGGTTCTAAAAAATTAAAAAGCGTACTTTGTTTGTGATAGGTAACAACAGTAATTCTAATTTTTGAAAAATATTGCTTTTCTTCGAAATTTTAGACAATTTTATGCAAAAGATGCGTGCGTTTTACGTACACTATGACATGCTTGTAACATAACTTTTTTCATTATTCAAAATAAACTTATGCTTTTTTTTTGTGTGTAGCTCTTGGAATTTAAAAAATCAACAGTATTTCACTTGTGAATATAACATGCACTCACACAATATAGAAGTTTCCCCATTATTCAAAATTATCTTTCAGCTGTTGTTTCTTTTTCTTTTCCTCTTCTTTTTTATGAAGAAGCGTATCATGTATATTTATGTTACTTTTATGTATTTTGATAATGACGATACGTTATTAGCAAATTTATTAGATATTGTTTTTCTCCCACAACAGCTTTGTATCCTAAAACAATCAGTACTTCTTTCATAAAAAATAGTTAATAAACCATTCAAAATTTTAAAAAGTATTTTTTGTTAATCGCTAACTACCTTTAAACTACTTAAATCTAGTAGCTTATATAGTTTTGTGTAACATCAAAGTTACGACAAATTTTCATGAAAAATCTTTCCCAACAAAGAAAAATCAAGAGGATTTCTCTTGCTCTATTTCTTCCCCAGCTCCAAATAATTACAAATCAAAAGCTTTGTGCTCATCCTTATGTACCTGACCTACCCACCCTATAGGAGTTCTTTTTAACGGTCGTTTTCGTGTACATCATGTACACCCCAAAACTTCAAAAATACTCCTTAAGAGACCATAATAGGAATTGTTCCTTACTTATTGAGTTTCTTTTCCAATCATCTTCTGCATTTCGTGTTTGGTTTTTGATTTTTTCCCCCGCCTGACCATGTTTCAGTTCCTTTTGGCCAAGAGAAATCTTTTTAGGTGGACTTTAGAAGCATGTTATTCCTAAAGACTTTTTTTCTTTTTTTTGTTGTAATAGATCATCATTGTTTAAACGGACTTTGGGATTAGGGTATTTAAGATTGGACGTGGGATGGTTTTAATTTTTATACGTCCGTGGATATCTTCTTTTATTATTTGTGTAACGATTTAGTCGGAAAACATGCTTTAAAATACTTTTACGAATTAGTTACAGACGGTTCTTTCTTTCTTGTCTGTGTAGTGACTTAAGGTTTTTATCTTCTCTCTGTATTAGATTGGTGAAGCTGTGTGTTCAGTATGCGAACGTAATTGACTTTAATGTTTCTGTTGAAAGTTTCATGAAAGCGATTAAGTGAAAGCTTTCAACCTTTTTGTCAATATTTAATTGTCTTTTCCCATCTTTATTTATTTTTTTTATAGTTTAACAATCCTATAAGTTTTATTAATCAACCTTATTATGCGCACACATAATTTTAGGTTATACTAAATGACATAATTTTAACTGTGGAATACCCAATTTTTTTTGACGTCTTTTTCTGATTTTGTATAAATCTTCTTTTCTATTCTATTAAAGTAATGAAATCATTTTTAAACAACAGCTTCAAGCAATTTATACAACACTGAAGTGTTTGCATATACTTATGAATGTTTTCTTATGTTCAGTAAATGCTCCAGTTCCATGACTGCATTAATCTAGATTGTAGAACCAATAGCATCTATAATTTTTATCACCTCACGTTTCTTTAAATTACAAATAACCAAAAATGAAAGAGAGAATACAATAAATGAAAAAAAAATAACACCAGTAAAAACTAAAGCTTACTTGGCATTTTTTATTAACTGCAAAGCATGTTCCGACGAAAAATACTGGCTTGCGGCGCGGCATTTTTTTTTTTTTTTTTTCAAATGACATATATAATGTCTTTTTTTTTCTTTTTTTTCAGTTCAAGTTTTTAAAAAAAAAAATTTTAATAAAAAAAAACGCAAGAAAAAAATGTAATGTATCTTATGGTCTGTAACATAACTAATATCATCGTGCAATTACCATTTTAGACTAAAGTATCATTATAACTAAAAATATAAGTCTAAACTTTAGAGCAATTTCGCAAGACAAGTTTTTTGTCTCTTTAATTAAATTTTAAACTTACCTTCCATTTTTTCGATTTTTTCTTAAAAACTTAAATGAATTCTTAAATTAAAAGCAGCTTCGCTACCAAAGAAAAATCCGTAAAATTTTCACTACTGAAAATTAGTTGATAAAAAATTAAAAATAAATAAAATTAACCGCAAAATAAACACACACTAGCATATCTCGACGAATAGTTGTGCAAGCACTTCCCTTTTTAACAGCATGCGTTTTACAACTTTTCAAAACGCGATGAATTATTTGCTCATTCTATCAAAATATAATTTACAGTTAACTTTTATGTGAAAGTTTCAAAAAACCCATGTTTTGAATACATTAATTCATCTAAAATTCGCTCTATTCATGTAGAAAAAATACTATTTCAAAAGATCCTATTGTCGATTCAAAATATTACAATAGAACTGCAGTTGTTTGGAAATACCGTGAAAAGTTGTTCACACCTTATTGAAGATCCATTAACAGTCTGGATATTTTTTAGTATTAGCCAAAACAGTGGACGTTTAGTTTTACTGAACGCGTTGTGGCAAGTATCGAAACGGCGATAAACTGTGAAGTTGTTTTTTCTCAATGCTACTCCGCGTACAATGAAACCACATTTACAGAGTGCGTTAATGCTTGAAGTAGGATTTGATGCGGCGAAAAAATGATTGATTAATAGCAGTGGTTGTCGATGTTTCTCCGACATAAAACTGTTTTTTTTTTTACTCATACGCCGGTGTTTTAATAAAAAAGCGCGGGGAAAAATGTGTTCTATAATGATGAGGCAAATTATTGTTTTAATAATAGTAATATTAATAATCTAGCTTAATTTAATATTCAATGTCTACAAATGTGCAAGTAATAATGGGGTCGTTTCTAAAATTTTAAAAGTATTTTTTTTTCCTGAAAGTGCATGCTTAAAAATACAGGGCTTGACCATTTAAAAAATAATTTGACAAAGTTTAATATTTTTTAACAATTTTTTTTAATCTGTGAGCAGGTTCAATTTAATTTTTTACGCTTCTGCACATGACATCACAAGTGATGCAATGCCATTTGCTGATGCCATTAGCGTAGAGCGCAATGTTTAATTTGCTTCTTTACTCACATGTGCTGTGCTTTCCAGTACATATCGATGTGGTTGATATCAAGCGTAGAGCGAAATATTTAATTCAATTCTTAATTATCATTATCTGGAAGCGCGGTAGACAGCAAACATAAGCATTCAGTGAGACCAGTGAAATTTCACGATAAAGTTCATCACTTGTGACGTCATAAATACCACGCTTTTTTTTTTTTTTTGAAAAATTGGATATTAAAAAAATTAATTAAAAACTAAACGCTATGAAAATAAAAGATTTTCCTCGCTCCATGTATTTTTTTTCTCTCATTCTATCAACTTCAGTGACTAAAAGTAGTATTTTTGACCGATGGAAACGACATTATTAATTTTAATTAAACTTGTGTGTTTTACTTTCAAGTACGTTTGTAATTTTCGGTTTAGTTGAATTTTCATTCCGCCCTGTCAAAATATGTCGCTTTAAATTATGTTGTTTCAAATCATGTCAACAAATAATTAGACCGCTAAATGTTTTTATAATGTTACGAATGCTGTTTTGATTTGTTCTAAAGCAGATCAACACATGATTAGACTATTTAATAAGTTACCATCTGCAAAGTTTCCAAGTAAATATTTCCCTAAAAAATAAAACATTTACAAAAGTTTTGTGGGATAAAAGTACGTTGAAGGACGCTTCAATAGCAAAGATGATCTGCATACTAAAAGGTTTCGAATGAATTATTTAAAAATGAAAAGTAGCATATTTAAGAAAATATACGATCATAAATGTATAACTCATAATACTAAGCGGTATAGTGCTCAAATATATAAGCACGACTTGTTTGAAGCTTGAAAACAGGATTTTAGTAGAAAACATGATATGCTTTAGATGAGAAGACGTTCTTTGCCGCCCTTTTTGAAACTCCAAGGAAGTTTCAATAATTAAAAAGATCCACGAACTAAGCGATTTTGAAAGAACTATTTGGAAATTAAAAGCAGTGGAGTTTAGTGCTTAAAAAATGTAGCAAAGTTCTTTGTTCATAAATATATTACTAATAATACAAAGAGATATATACAAAAAGTGTTCAATTCAAATTACTCAATGCTTTCAGAAAAGACTTTTATATAAAGAGAATTTACTTTTCAGCTGTTAATATTTTTGGACTTAGGTTTTTTTCTACAGCCCTTTTGGAAGCTCTAAGGAATCTTCAATATTATTATGATCCACTATGTAAACAGTTTCAAAGAAATAATTTGAAAATTTTAGAAAATAAAAGCATCAGAGTTTAGTATTAAAGAAATCAAATGTAGTAAAGTCTCAAAAAGCAGTTTGTTCACAAGTGAAACACTGATAATACAAAATGAGGTATACAGAGAAAAATAATAAGCGTGGAACTAATTTAAAGCTTGAAAACGAAGTTTTGGCATAAAACTCGATAATGGGGTTGTTTTCTTCAGTCAAAAATACTGCTTTTAGTCACTGTAATTGATAGAATGAGTAAAAAAAAATAACATGGACCCATAAAATACTTTCACTTTCCCAACAGTTAATTTTTAATTAGTTTTTTTAAAATGTCCGATTTCAAAACAAGGCGTGGTCTTTATGACGTCACAAATGATGCAATTTTGCGCATCTTTCTACAGCGTTTCCACGTTATGATAATCAAGAAGTGAATTAAATATTGCGCTCTACGCTTGCTATCAACCATATCGTTGCCAATACACGTGAGTAAGGATGCGAATTAAATATTTTGCTCTGTGAATGGCATTTCATCATTTGTGATGTCACACGACAGAAGCGTAAGCAATGAAAGCGCACCGACCTGAGTAATTTTTTTAAAAATATTAAACTTAAATAAATTATTTAAAAAATGGTCAGATCCTATGTTTTTAAGCATGCTCTTTCAGAAAAAAAAATGCTTTTAAAATTTTGAAAACGATCCCATTGCAACTGTCAATATGATAAAGTTTTTTTTTAGCAGCCCGTTGTAAAGATTAAATGAAGAGACAAAAAACGCAAACCAAACAATTTGTAAAATACCCTTTCTTATAATTCTGATTTTAACGTCTAAGAATGGTACCTTTTGCAGTTTCACTCAAAAAAGAGGTTATGCTTTCTCATGCTAAACTTTCTGGAGAAACTTATTAAAAGTAGTTCGTCTGTTTTTCTATTTATTTTAAAAAGTTTTAACTTTTCTATATTTTATTATTACAGCGGAAACTATTCTAATTATAAAGTTTAATTTGTAGTTTTACTCAGGATAAAATGATTAAAAATGTTTTTTAAAAATATATTCTCTGAGAAATGTATATGTCATACCGTCATTTCCATGTTTGTGCTGAAATAAGAATGCTGTAAA
The DNA here is from genome assembly GCF_026930045.1 of Uloborus diversus. Classification (NCBI taxonomy): domain Eukaryota; kingdom Metazoa; phylum Arthropoda; class Arachnida; order Araneae; family Uloboridae; genus Uloborus; species Uloborus diversus. Next base: position 117,805,875 of record NC_072739.1, read on the forward strand.
CTTCTGGTCCCTTCAGCACAATCCTCGCGTAATCTTCATAAGTTTTATTTTTTTTACGAAAAGTAATATAAACACAAAAGGATGATTTTAATCTGTCAGAGACAAAATGTCCGGCTTAATTTCTAGATCCTCCCCTTTGACTAATACATTTGTGCAAGTATGCGCAAGTTTCAATTACGAACGTTTGTTTTTTATATATTTTATTTCACCGAAAAAGGGGGTTTGTTTTGTGTCATTCGTACCTTCATTTTATTTTAAAACTCGTATCTTTCCTTCTCGTCCGTCCGTCCATTATTTCTCCATCTCATCCCCCGCCCCCTTTTCCTTCTTTTACCTTTTTAAGAGCAAAAACTAGGGAATAGCTATTTTTTTCTTTACTCCTGTTTTTCTAGGAAGATTCTTCTAAGAGGCGATTTTAATAAACACAATCTTCCTTCTTTTGGGGGGTTATATATTTGAGTTCCTCGCAGGGGGGAGGGAGTCGAGAAGGGGGAAATGAAGAGGAAATGAAACCCAGGTTTTAATTTGGTCGACTCCGACACAAGGCGAAATAACTGGAAAGAGAAGCGGTAGAATAAATAATAAAAAAACAGCAAGAGGAAAAATCTTTTAAATCATCAGCATCATCCTCACAACCTGAAATACAAAAGAGTAAAAATTGATTGCGTCAGTTTTTGCTGAAAGATTTCTTTATACATTTTTTTCTCTCTATCTCTCTCTTTTACCTTCCTTAGAACTGTTATTTTTACTCTTTCTCCATATACGTACTTCAGAATTGAGACGTTTTCTGGGCCGTTTCTCATTTAGCCGGTTTAGCACTTATTTGTACTTCGATGGAAAATTCGAAATCGCCTTCCCCCGCCATATTTAACTGCCACTCTTTCTTTAAGCGTTTTAATTCGTTCCCTTTTTTTAGTTTTGTTGTTGTTGTGGGGGAGGGGATAAAGCCGATTGCAGAGGAAAAAGCGTATTTGCAATTCTCGTTGCCTTTTCAAAAGACACTTTAATTTTTTTTCCTACTTAGAAAAGCAAAAAACAATGTGCGCTTGTCTATATGTTGGTAGATTAAAACCAGGAATCTTCCCCTCCTGTTTATTTTCTTCCTTCTTTCGAGGGAATCTTTCTCTCCTTTTTTTGTTTTTGTAACGACGGCCAAATAATTGAACAATAAAAATAAAATTAACATTCGAAAATACTTATAAGAATTTATTTGGGGCTTGCTATCCAAGTATGTTTATTTAGCGACGCTATAAAACTGTATTGGAGGCTAAGTCAAGTTTTTCGTGATGAGTTTTAAAATTGTTGATAAAAACCCATTCAAAAAATAACGAATAAGGTGTCAAAAAGTAACGTGATATTTTCATTAACTTGCGCAAATAGCGAATTTGTGGATATGTAAACAAAAAGCCCTATAATGCGAAAGATTACGGTAATTTTGAAAATAGTTCTGCGTCATAATGCGTTGCTTATTTTTTATTACTTAAAGAAGATGATGAAACTTCAAAATAAATTGAAACTTGATGGAAGCGTAAAATGCTTTTAATGAGAAAATTGCTTTTTGCAGCAAAAATAGCAGCAATTTGATTTGTTTCTTAAGTTTATTTTTAAAATGGAAGAAAACGGTAGTTTTTGTTATTGAAAGGTTTGAAGAATAATGTCATTAACGGCGATTTAAAATTTTGTTTGTAGCTTAGATGCTTTGAGAGCAAGTACAGTGAAACCTGTGTAAGTTGACCACTCGCGGTGCAGTGCTTTGGTGGTCAGCTTAGACAGGTGGTCAACTTATAAAGGGCGGTAATTTTTTTTTTTTTTTTTTTGTCATTTCTTGCACCACGTATTCATTTTTTGAGGAATTCACCCTTACTCTTTCTGTTCAACTCACTTTCATTGTTTAAGATTATTGAAAGTGAAACAATAATTAAAAATACTATTCAAATAATTTTGATAATTTTTCCTTGTTTTTAACTATATTAGACACTTTAGTTTTAGAAATTCCATATATGCCAACTAATATTCTCTGGATTTTTCCATTTTCAGTTAATTTTAATATTTCATACTTTTTATTAATCTCAAGTTCAGCTAATTTTCTTTTTGAAGCCTTTTTATGTAAAACTTATAGCACAAAGAGCAACAAGCTCGACTCTCCCAGTTTATAAAGGCAAAATCAAAATATCCTATCTCTTAATCCCTTGCACCAGAAAAATTTAACTTTACTCATTAGCAAGCCCAGATCTGCGTACCCGCAGTGCAAGAGGCCCGCGTCCTTAAAGGGGCTAACGGCTCTAGAAATTGAAGAAAAAATAGAAAAAAAAAAAAACTAGCACAAAGATTTATTCACTTTACCAAAAGACTTTACTTTACTATCTCAAATGGAACAACAAATGAAAAACAAGTTTGGAGAATAAAGAGCAGCATTAAGCTTTATTCTGCTGTTTAATTAGTAAAATGCTGTTCTGTCATCAAAGCCTGAACAACATTCTTGGAAAGTTGTGAAAATAATAATAAATAAATAAATAATAAAATAAAATAATTTGCTGAAGAAAGTTAAAAAAAAATAAACCAAGTGGTCAACTTACAAAGGGTTTTTTACAATACTCCAAACCAAATTTAGCGAACGTTAGTGGTCAAGATAGACAGGTGGTCAAGATAGAGAGGTGGTCAAGTTACAGAGGTTTTCCTTCATTATATGAGATAGGACTAATTCCGTTCCTGACAAAAACGGTCAACATAGACAGGTGGTCAACTTACAAGGGTGGTCAACTTTACAGGTTTTACTGTACTTAAATGTCAATGACATTTAATGCAAGAAATTTCATTTAATAATTTTATTACTAGTAACACAAAAAATAAATATGTATAAAATTGAATAACTGGTTTCGTAATTAATTTTTTTCAATCACGTTCAGAGAAACTAATTAATACGTAACTATGTGTGTACCAATTGGGCCTGTAAAGCGTTAATTTTCTTGACACTGTGCAGTGTGTCTAGTTTCATGAAAATTATTGAGTAATTATGGTAGTTACTAATACGTGATTTAAGAATTAAAACAGTAGGTCTTTAAGTTGTTTTTTTTTTTTTTTAACTTTCATTTTTCAACAACCGGACTAGTTTGCTTGAGATGGACTCAGTCATAGGAAGAGGTGACCCACAATCGCTAATTGATTGAAAATTTGCACGCAAGTGTTTTTATACTATGAGTTCAGACTGTTTTGAAGTAACTTCCTTCCGTTGCTTAATTTTTTTGCACTATAACGGCGTTTTACTAGTGAACCGTGAATATGTTTCATAAAGCTAATGCCAGTAAAACTTACACTGTATTCAATTTACTTTTCATTTTGTCTCATTGTAGTTTTCACCTAATTCTACATATTTCTGTCTGGGGTTCGCTCACAGATAATGTGTCCTTCCTTGTAGGGGGGGGGGAGAGGATTTATGAAATCGTGACAGTTTGCGCTTTGTGGGGGGGGGGGGGGTATCACGAAATGTTACACCGCACAGTTTGGCTGAAATTAAAACATTTTTATGACAATATTTTTATGTAATATTGTCTCAAATGTGACAAAGGGAGGGAAAGGGGTAGATAAAGTGTGACACTTTGTTGCGAGGGAGAGAAGGGGAGGGAGTTCAAATGTGGTGGGAAAAAATTCGCCATTTACTGACAGCCCTCGATTTTAGTCTACTACGCAAGTATTCTTGTCATCAAATAGTGAAGGGGTATATATATATTCTAGGGTTTTAGAATCGAAGGAAAAAGAACAGACTCCGGCTCCAATTCCTTTACCCTAAAGTCAGTCGGCCTCCGTAACTTTATTTGTAATGTACTTTTATACTTTTTAACTCACAATTTCGCTGCTTTAACCATTCAATAAAAAAACATATATTCTTTATCTAATTATTTTTATACGACATATATTACTGCTGGATCTTTTGCATTCGCTTAAAGTTTGACGTACTAACTAAGCTGTAAAAATTGTAAAGAACGCATAACATTTTGCATAAAATTTTTCTATTAAAATTGTTTTTCGAGTAATTTTTAAAAACTAATGTACCGTTTATGTCACTATTTAAAAAAATAGTGAGTAAATACATATTTTTTACTTGGAGAAAGAGTTGTATTAAACATCTATTTTTCGTTACTTTCTAAACTTGTTTAAAATTTAAGCATCAATAAATATACAAAATGGTATTATGTAGTATTTTTTCGTTTTAAATACGTATATCTAGTTTTAAAAATTGTGGACCAACAATTTTTTTTTCATAATTATGATAAAAGAAACGTTTGAAAATATGTCTTCTTTAAAACGCTCCCAGTAATAATTTAGTCAAGAAGTGACCTATAAAAATTCAGTCTTTATTTACTAAAATGCACCCAGTGGAATAATAACAATGAATAAAACTTACAACATTTTTATTTGAAACAATCTTTTAACGAAAAACTTGAAATGCCGGTATAAAAAAAATTCTTAGAGGAGAAAAAAAAGCGAAATAAATAAGGGGAACAAAAGTTGAAATGAAAAAACATCTTCAGAAAGTGTGAATTCATTTTAATTGCACACATGACGAAAAATAATAACAGCAACCGAGTTTATATTACGAGTCGGCAAAGAAGAAAAAGTATTTAGGAAGGAACGAATCAACAAGCGGAAAAAAAAAGTTTGCAAGAAATAACTACGAAGATGGAAAAAGCAGATGACTGGGGAGAAACAAATGAGAAAAAAATGTTCTAAACAAAAAGTTTTTTGATCAAGTAATAAAAAATGCTGCAACAATTTTAGCGCTTGATATACAGGGAGTTTAAATGTGTTTTGGGACTGAAAACGTTTCCATGGTGATAGTTCCCAAACAACAGTAATATCTATTAAATCTATTAGTTTTTAGTTGCAGGAGTGTTTGTCTCTCTTTAGCAGAAAAAAAATGTTCATTTTTTTATTTGAAATTTTTTTAGTTATTTTCTGCCCTTTTTAACGGAGAAATGACTGAAACTTGTTTACAGAGGACAATGAAGATGATCAAGGATGGTTTCCATGGTGACAATGAGGGGTGGGATGATAAGTCTATTGCCCGATTTCACGGAAATAACTTTTCCGTATTTATTATTTCTATACTTTACTCTTTCTGCAAAAGTTTAGCTGAGTAATCGTTGTTTTCCACATGCTGTTTTTAGTTTAGAGTGTATTTTTGCTCTTTAAGTTTAAAAGTTAAGATATTCTTTGATGTAAATTGATTTTGCTTATTTTTACGGTTTGTTTTCCATTTAAAATTGAAATTGCTCTTTAGGAAGACAAGTTTCGGGGAATGACAAAAAGTTTACTTTTTAAAATTAATCGATTTTGTTTGCATTTTTTATTCTTTATTTCCGTTTCATTTGCGCAAGAAATGATTTTTTTTAACTCATAGCTAACTGCATTTATTGCTGCTGGGAATATTTGGGCATTATGGATATTTTTGAGGCGGGCGAAAGAACAAGAAAATAACAATAGTTTGAAATTTGACATAAAAAGCAAAAAAAAAAAAAAAAGGAAAATTGGTTTATGTGTGCACTTTTTCTTACGAATTAAATTCAGCGGCACAATTTACTGAGCGGTAAATATTGATCTGAGATTTATAAAAACAATAGATCTCGAATCAGACAAAAGGATCTTTAAGATTTAGCAACCCCGAGTCTTTAGAAATAAAATACTTATAAAATGCTCAACTCAAGTCCGATATAAAATACTACTTATATATGACTATGCTCCCTTTCTCAGATTCCTGCTTTTAATAATTACCAATCTTTGATTCGAATAGAGCCATAACTATACTGTAATACGTCTTGTATCTAAAAATGCTGACTTGTCAGGATAGGAGCTTTGAATTATTAACAAATGTTTGAACATGCGATGAATAACAATATTTATTGTCATTTTCAGAACTCAGTAAGCTAACTCAATGAAAAACAAATATTTTCTTTGAATATGCCCTTGTCTATAATAAATTGCTATTAGAGTTATGAATAATAATTTATTGTTCTTAGATTTCTAAAAGCTATTGTAGTTAAATGTTTTTTTTTTTTTTTTTTGGAAGTGGTAGGAGGGGCGCCTTGATGATTTACCTCAGTGTATGGTTGTAGTAATTTGCTCCAATTTACAAAGTTATTTTTAAAACCTTGGTTATTAAACTACTGTTAACTCCCGAATTTCCCCAAACTTCTTGAAGTTTAAAATTTTCAGCATTTTGTTCTAGATATGTGGATAAGGAGCTATCGAGTGCAGATTTTTAAAAGTTTCGAATCCTTCCAACTAATTAGCATTTTTTCCAACTTTTTTTTCCTGGTTTATTTAATTTCTTCAACAATAGTTTATTCTGCCACAGAGTCCGAAACTGCAACTTATATTTTATTTAAGTTTTGTTGTAAATGTATTTTAACTATCGGACTACCAATTACCAACCTTACGAGTTTCTTTGGTAATTATTTTACTATGGATTACTATGCTTAATCTACTTAGTAGTGATTGTTAAAAACTCTTGTTTGATTTTTTACAATATTAAAAAGGCTCAAATTCTTTGAACTGTATTAGTTTACTCTGACGCACTTCTGAAAATAACAGTGGTAACATTTTTTTTTTTTTTTTTGCTGCCTAATTGGATGAACCATCGAGTTATTAAGTACAGACTTCTACAATACTCTATTGTAGTTTTATAATCAATAGTTTTTTTTTAACAGAAACATTGACAAAAAGCAGTAACTGAAACTTTTATCTCAATGTTTTTATAGCGAGAGTAGTGGTTAAAACTTTCAACTGTTTTATAATATTGCTGAGTTATCGCTATCCAGTGCCAAGTTCACTGAACTGTTCTCAACTTGAAAGAAAATTTCTTCTTTCAAAGAATGAATGCTCATGCAACTGATTAAAAATTTATGTATAGAAAGAATACAACTAGTATTGTCCCATATGAGTTTCGACGCTGGAATATTTTTATATTGATAGTTGATACTGATTTTTTTAGATTTGAATATTTTTGAGATATCGTGGCAATCAAATTACAACTTGAACCTCCAATCAAGCATTATCTCCAGGGGCGCCCCGATGGGAGGTTACAGTGACCTTAAAAAAAATTACTTAATCGGCAAATTTTGTCTGATGATTCGGCAAAATTATCATCATTAGGCGAAATTTGAGTGCCATTGGGCAAAATATAGAGTGCCATTCGGCAAAATTATCATGATCCGGAAAAATTTGGAGTGCCAGTCGGCAAAATTAGCATTATTCGGCGAAATTTAGAGTACCATTCGGCAAAATTGTCATCATTCGGCAAAAGTTGGAGTTCCATTCTGCAAAAGTTGGAATTCCATTCGGCAAATTGAGAATTTTCAACCTCCCAAAAATTTTAATTTGGGTATCCCTGACCACCAGCATCAATAGCCAGTCCAAAAGTGTTCAAATAGTAGTCTATGTCCCAATTTATTAGTAACTTATTTGGTACGTAAAAAATGCATCATTTTCCTAATTGTGATGTTTGTTTCATTCGAATGAAACATTCCCAAAACCATATGTTGTATGCACTAGTTGACTTAATTCTAGGCACTTTATCTTTTTAAAAAGACTTTATCATTTAACATATCATGAATTGTTCGATTTTCGTATTTTACTTATACATCATTTATTTATAACTTCTCCAATATTTCATTTCATGTTTATGTTATACATATATTTTTATATTTTATTATTAAACATGAGCAAATGTAATAATGACAGTAATGTATTATAGTTTTACAATATTAAACCAATATTTAAAAATCAATTATAATTAATTAAGCAATAATATTTTATTATTATTATTATTATTATTATTATTATTATTATCAGAATTTGATCGTTGCCAAAGCTAATTATCGATTTTTGTTTACATTTTCCGTATTAAATTAAAAAACAAAATAAAATAAAGGTAATACTCACATGAAATGCATGCGTAGGGTAGATCGGGGCACGTTTACACAGCGCCCTTTCTCAAAACGAATTATAACTGAAGAGCCAACAGTCATAACAGATTGATGCTGCTCTCTAGCCCATATTCTCACAAGTTTTTGAGCCTCAGTCGAGCTTCGGTATAGCATACAGAAATAGTATTCTGTTTTCCACCAAGTTGAGTAAGTTTTGTGTTGAACGTTTCGAAGCTTATTGTGAATAAATAAAATTTAGTTAAAAAAGAAAAAATATATAAAAATTAGCAGAATTTTATCCTTTTTTGAGAATTGTACTTGTATGAACTGATTTTTTTTTTTTTTTTTTTTTTTTACGTTAAAAATAAATCACAACTTTGCAACGGGGGAAGTTTACGCGTTGACGTTGGAGCACCTTTACGCACGTTCTTACGGTGTCTTACTTCTAAATGTGCCCTGACGCTTTTTTCCCTCCGAACTGTCTCAAACCTTTTTTTAGTATTTTTAGGCTATTTAGCTTTGAAATTAACCTTTTATTTTATAACTGAGATACAAATTCGTATCTTATAGGTTACAATCATGTAGTACTGTCTTCATGCCCATTCAGCTTTTACTTTATACACTATTCAGTTTGTAGTAAATTTGCTGTGTTTTAACGATGATAAGACATTATGTTCAAAACATTAGCAGAACCACGTTAGGTGTCAAAATAAATATTGTGTCAAAATAAAATTGCCCCGTGTCCGGGGCAAGTTTACGCAACCGACTTGGACTCAAAAATAATGTTTTTAACGGCTAAAAACACAAACTGAACAACAACTAAACATACCTATTTTGACTCCATTAACTGCTTCATGAAACGGCTATGTCTAAAATTTCCTAAATTAAACATAAAGATTAGAAAATTCATTGAAAAAAATCCACGTAAACGTACGCTGGTCAACCCTACATATTAGAGAAGTTATAAATAAATGATTTAAGTGAAATAAATAAATTTAATAATTCATTATGCAATGTTAATTGATGAAAGCTTTAAAAAATTGAAAAGTGTCTTGAATTAAGTCTGCTAGTGTATAACACTGAGCAAGAAAAGAAAGAAGAGAAAGGAAAACTCTAAAATAAAAATTCTCATGTCTGCTCTTAGCCATAAGATCGCGACATTTTAAAGATCAATCTACTGAGCAAGTGAAGGATAAACCTATAGCCCAATCCATTTCCTTCCTCCCCTCAACAACATTGTTTTATTTATATTTTACTTTCTCTTCGATATAATAACATTTTTGTGGCGATTTCTGTTATCGGTTCAAATTCGGATTTGAAGTCGCAGAGTGATTGCGAAAAGAAGAAATAAAACAAGAAAAGCATCAGAAATCCTGTAAATAAATAACGAACGGTACTTTAAAGATTTTGAGTTTTTTTCTCTTCAATCGTATAAGTTGGGGGAAGGAAGTTTGTTTCTCAGCGAAGATATAAGTGAAATTTCATTTTAGCTGAAAGCGTACGTTAAAAATTGATTATCCTTTTGCCAAAGGAGATCTACAAGAAAGAAAGCCAGTTTGAAGGGTGTTGGTTTAAATTGGTACTTATGGACAAATATGTAGTGTAGTGGGAGTTTTTTGCTAAATGTTTGTGATCGAAAAGTTGCGCTGGGTGAAATTTTAGTGTATGATATTTGTACTAAATACATCATTTGCCTGATATAGAGTGAATATCAATTTATTTGTCTACAAAACAAAATTTTATAAAAACAAAATGCTTTAAACTTAAACAGTTGATTTTTCATCCAGTGTTTTCATTCGTTCTTTTTACAAAATAAATAAATTAATAAAAATGAAATGTGTGATAAAATAACTACTCTTTTTTTAAATCTGTTTTAGAAGTAACGTTTTTAGGATATTAACTTAAAACTAGTGTATATAGAGAAATATTCAATGTAGTGGGAGTTTTTTTTTTCCTGAGTATGAAATCGAAAAGCTCGTTTGATAAACTTTACGTATAGAAAATTAATGTTTAATTAAACTATCCAGACAATTACAAAAACAAGTCTACAAAATACAATAAAATACAAAATGAAACATCGCATTTCAAAGTGGATAATGTTTTTGTAGGAATTAAATAAAATCCTGAAAAATATTGGGTGTTAGAAATTCGTAAAAACGATCATGGTGACACAACAACTGCTTAGAATGCCTCTGTTACTAAAATTTATACTCAGAGCTTTCGACTTATTATTGTATTCGACTTTCTTATCAGAGCTTCCGACTTCAACTTCGACTCATTTACCAGAAAACAACTCTGGCTCCGTCACCACGAGCACTAGCAGGATTGCGGATTTTTGAGGAAAACGACCCACTCCAACTCTTAAATTTTCAAACCATAGCCTCCCGACTACCGAATCCTTTGCCCCAAAATTAGTTCGTCTCCTACTCCGCAGCTCTGATTGTGTGTAGAATAATATTCTGCATTGAGCCAAGGGGTGTTAGTGATCCGAAATATCAGAAAATTCCGAAAATTTTGGGTTGCTGTTTCCGAAAATTTTGAGCTGACAACACATTCAGAAACTGAAAAAAAAAAAACCCTTTTAAAATATTTTTTCAAATGATTTCGATGATTTCTGTATGCATATTTGAAGAATTTTTACGAGGGAGGGGGGGGGGGGGTTTCGAGTTTCCTCATAGTTTCCGAAAATTTCACATTGTCTTCAGATAATGTTACTTGAGTACACTTGCATCCCAGATTGAGCCATAAGGAAGTGATTCTACCAAAAAATCCTTTATAGTTATTTACCAGTGTTTCAAGAGCGCAAGTCCCAACCTTTGTATGCATCAGACAAACGTTTTGACGCTCTCCTGCAGATTAGTGATATGTGGCTTATGTTGGTCTGACTTTGGAGTGCAAAAATGTGCTTAATTCCATACGTTGACCTGATTTTGAACTTCTTTTTTAACCCACTATAGATACGAAGCATCCAGCATGAACGATAAACAATAATATTTTAAGAGTACCAGTTGGTGATAAATAGACTTTTTTCTAAGTTGAAATCGTGGAATACCGAAGTATCATCCCCTACCATCATGCTCGCGACCAAGAATGAGCACGATTTGTTAACCGTGAACGACGCCTCTGTTTTCTAACTTGACAAAAGTTTCCAGTCGAAGGTAAAAGTCCCCTCCTGCTATTAAAACGAATCAGTAAATAAATAAAAACCCTCCATGGCGGTGTAACCCGATCACGTACCAAATGACCAGCGGTCCGGCTAGCTATTTTTCAGTGTTCCTGTTTTATATTGACATCCATCCAGTTTCCATGGCGCCCTAACTAACAAACAACACATTCACATAACGATACACTAGCGGCGAAGAAAAAAAATGTATATTACGTGTTCTTCTTTTTTTCCCTAATCTGTGTTAGACATTTCGGAGACCACAATTTGTTTGAAACAAGCGCGGCGTATCTGTGTTTGTGATTTATTGCAAGTTGAACTTCGACATTTTCGCTTGGCCCACTTATATTTTGAGTAGTTTTTTTCTTTATTTTTGTAAAGGGCTACATCTGTAGACAATTGGTTGACTGAAAATGAAAAAGAAAAATAGATTATGCATGGTTAAAATCAGTTCAATATTATATCTCCTTGGTTGCCATGTAATTATAATGGATTTTTTTTTTCATAAAATGTTTCTGTATGCTTCTTCTTCGAGGTTGAATAGGGGCAATAGAGTTGAGAAAATTGAACATTATAATTAAAAAAATATGAGAATTCGAACCGGCGGTTCCTAACTTTTTGACCACGGTATCCTAAAAGAATCTCATTTACTTTGAAGATACTTTCAAGATCCCCATTAGCGTTAGTACTAGAAGACAGAATCTAACATTCTAAAAATCAAGAGAAACAATAGTGAACCAGTTTTATCATACCTAATTTCTAAATTTTCGTGGGCGATTTCTTTTTATTATTTAATTGATTTCAGCACCAAATTAATTTTTATTCTGATAAAATAACTGCCACTTTTCAACCAATTTTATGATACTTCTGTTGTCGAAGATGCTAATCACTTAGGATCTTACTGAACAAGATTTTTTTTTTTGGCTACATGTCAGCTTACTTACCAAATATAATAATTATATTAAGTTAATACCAAAACTTAATATATTCCATCGTTTGATGATTTTTAAACATACGAAATTGCGGAAGTGATTTTATTTACTCTCAATTTCAGCTTTCAAAAACCTCTTCATGCGAGAATTCTTTCAGTTTCAGCTTTTTCTCTTAATTTGAGAGGAACAAAAAATGCTTTTTATCAACTACGAAATGACTAGTAAACGCCAAAGTTTGCGTGTTTATTAAATTTGTGTGAAAGTTGTTTTGCCTTTAGTTTTCGGGAATGCTTATTTTTTTTAAACATACATTAGAAAGAAAAATAATAATTCAAAACAAGCATTTTAAGATTTTCTACTATGCTTATTCTTTTGACAATCCTTTTGTCATTATATGAGGAATATTCTGTCAAAGAATTTGTAAGGTTTACAAAATTTCCAGTGATCATGTTAGCCTACTTTCCAGTAATAGGTTAAAAAAAAAAATAACGAAAATTTAATATATTGTAAAAATATATCTGCAATCAAAAATAAGTCATATAAAAATAATGTAAAACACTCACCTGATAATGATTATGTCAGGCACTGATATTCCTGTTTAATTACTAAAAAAACAGTATGATTTTAGAACAATAAGATGTTTTAAAAAGCTAAACAAATAGCAGGTAAATACTTTCTTGCCACATCCAAAACAAATGAAAGCAAAGATGTTCTTTGTTTAAACTAAAAGTTTATGTAAGTATAATGAAGTTCTGCGGATTTCTCTGTGTTTTACTATTTTTTTGAAAAGTACTGTAATTTTTTTTATTAATTATCGGAAAAATGTAATAAATATACTCAATAAATGATTTTATAGTTATACAATCGAAAACTTGTTGAAATTTTTTAACTCTGTCATAGTACCTTAAATCGTCTGCATAAATTGGAAACGCATTTAACTGCGAACACATTCCATTCCGATATCTTTCTGTCTAAAATTAGTATGAGATTTTTTTCCGCTTTAATTAATACGAAATGTTGAAAAAACATTCGATTACATCCCCTTTTGATCTTCAAAGAGTCCGTTTTCTTCTAAGTCGGCCCGAAAACGCCGCAAATGTCGACTATTATTAATAACATTTTAATCACCGCGAAATGGAACGGTTCTATTCTTGCTGACGTCTGAAAATCATTGGTTCGCTGTTTATGTGAATTCGCGATGACGATAATTGCTTTAAGGGGGCTGAATCGATAAATTTCCGGGACCAGAGAGCGCAATTATTTGCTTCGCCGATACTTGGACTTATTTGGGAAATAACTCTATTTCATTTGCTATTCCAGGTTGTCTTCCGGCGGCCCGCTACACAGCGCTAAAAACTCGGTGACTTTTGGCGTCATCATAGAAGTCATTTTTATTCCATCCGTCACAGTTCTTTCATTGTGGAGTTGCTTTGTTCTTTGCCATCTTTTGCCTCCTCCACCCCTCAAAGTCACTCCATCAAATACTACCAAAAGGTAAGTATTTTTAATAAGTCTCTTACTTTTTTTTTTTTTACTTTTCACAAAATGGTGTTTTGAATTTGGATGACATTGCACAATAAGGTGATTCAAAAATACATGTAAAAAAAACAAAAGTTTCTCCTAGATACCAGGACACCCCGCAATATTTTTAGACTTGTGGATAGCAATATACTGGAAGAATTTTAACGTCCTATTTCAACTGAAGGAGATTGCTTAACCCCCTCCCCCAAACTTCATTAGTATGGGGAGGAGGGGGGTTAAAAAATACATTTAACTGAAAAAACAATGCTACATATTATAAGGAGATTGCTTAACCCCCTCCCCCAAACTTCATTAGTATGGGGAGGAGGGGGGTTAAAAAATACATTTAACTGAAAAAACAATGCTACATATTATAATATACACGAGTAATATAGGTATACATTGGAATAAAATAATTATTTACAATAAAACAGCTGGTGAAATTAAATGTTTCTAAATTTGTGACATTTTCTATGTTACGGCTAATGTTTAATTGAGGGGTCATTGAGTACCCTCTTAAAATTTGAGTAAGAAGCTAAAACTTTTACTGCATAATACTATTAGTAAGTCTAAAAAAAATATGGTGTGTCATGGACTCTAGTTTAAAAAAAAGTTTTTTTGAACCACCCTATTGCATAAACAGGTCATGGTTTAAAAATAAAACGTATGTTAGATTAAACAGAGGTGCTCACCTAGGGGGGGTCATGGCGCAATTGAAATTTTTAGTGGGTGTTTGAAGGGTATTTCTCTCTGTTTTTTAAAAGGAAGCTCGCGCTTGGGGGGGAGGGTTTCGTGGTATTCAGATGTGGGGGAAGATGCGTTCTTGCCCTTGGGGAGGAGGGGCACACCTGGATTAAATCCTTCAAAAATAAGGATCAAATCTGCACTCAGCATTTCAAATGACATACATAACATTAAAAATAAGTCATTAGTTGAATATTTTAATTTACATAAAAAAGCAATTGTAGCATTTATATTATTTAATTACTTTTAAAAATATTTACTATATATTTATGTGTACAGTGTATACAAAATTAAATATTCACTAAGATTACTTATGTTTATTAATTAATAAATAAACAAATAAATCTTTTTTTTGATGGAAATAAGAATTATTATTCTCCGACTTTTATCTTTTTCTATGATAAATATATAGATATATAAATGGAATAATAGTTAAAAATTTATTTTTTATTGAATGCAATCAGAAAATTTGTGGAAGATATTATGGAATTATTATTCATGTTCCATTCTACAAAATATTTAAAACAATGAATACTTTCGTACGCGGTGCTTAAGATAATCGGTAGCCATTTTTACTTCCATTTAGAGAAACTTTTACCGAAATAATATTTTTTGCTAGTGGCGGCTTTTTGTATGGTTACTATCTTTCAAGAGCCTTTGTAAGTTTATATTATGAAGATTTATCTCACAATTTAATGGCACTTGATTCTGATCGATTTAACCTAATTTAGAATAAATATCGCTGCATTATGAAATAAGCTCCTTTTTTAACGCAGAATAATTCTTCTCATTTTCATTTTTTTCAATCATTACTTGCCGAGTTTCGTACTTTTCGTCTTCTAAAGTGCTCACTATACCACCAAACGAGAATTGCTAAGAGTGTTAAAGTAAGCTCTACCACACACGATAATACCCACAGAAAAAAAAATCTTAAAGTATCTGCATTAAGGAACTACTAAGCAACTTAGCGTAGTTAGGCAGGAATAATTTGGCCATTCTACGTCCCCACTGAAGAATCTTTTTTAATCATTTAATTCCAAATTTCTTCTCTCCGAAGATGGCACAGATCCCTTTGATTTATTTTGAGTGATGACATTTCAGACGATCATTAACCGACCTATAATACACACACACACATATATATATCCCCCGCAGATATATATATATTTTTATACTTCTTTTTTTCAACCTCAACTTCTATTAGGAACTTACCTCCATGCTTTTGTTTTAAAACTAAATGGCAAAAAGTGGGTATGAGTAATTTATATACATAAAAAAAACTCCCCCTAACCAATGAGGAAGACAAAAAAATGCCTCTTTATTTTTCATATCTCATTCTTTGAACCTCTGATGAGTCCGTAAATTGTCTTCCGGCCGAGCAATAAAAACTAGCAGACCATTAGCGCCCCATAGATAGTGAATTTTTTTTTTCTTCCCCCCACCATTCTTTCCTCCACATTCAGTCTTGGGTGTATTTAAGAGAAATAAGTAAGTGCTAAAGAGAAGATAAACACTGGCCTAACCCCTCTCCGATGAGTTAATGCTACCAATATAGGATTTATCTACACTTCTTCATTGCTATCGCAATCAGTCAGCTACCTACGTGCTCTTCTGTGGAGAAGATACTAATATCTCTCCGGGTCTTTTTCTTGCGGATTGGTGTGATGATGTATGCAGGAATGATAATTGCCACGGATAGGTTTTGATTTTTCTCTCTCAAGCAGGCTCGAGTTTGCATTATCGTGGGTCGCATTTTATAGCCTTGCTTGAAATGATGGTGGGAATTTATTGGGACTGGATGGAACATTATGGAGGTCTTATGGGGATTAAACTGCAAGAAGTTGTTCAAAAAGCACTTTTTTGTCATTGTAATTTGCCGAGCAATAATGAGCGATAGTGTTTTAATTAAGCTTCCTTACAATGTCTCTATGCATGATATTATGCTGTTCTTAATGTGCCATCAAAAGAAGTTTCATTATTCTTTACCACTCGTTTATAGAATAGTAAATTATTCCAAGTACTTTCTTTGGAATCTTTTGAAGTATCAAATTAAAGTGATATTTGGAGCGGTGGTTGTGATAACCTGTTATGAAAATAATCTTGCACTATTGGATACTTTTTATCAAGTATCGTACAGTGGAAGAAGAGCCGTTTACCAGGACTGCGGAGACGGAGGAAAATTGCCACAAAATGAGTCCGATTCCGACTCTACAAGTACTGGCAGAGTTGTGAACTTTGAGGAAAAATGACTAACTCCAACTCCCACTCTTGAAATTTTAAACCTTCTTCTCTCGACTCCAACTCCGACTCTTGAAAATTTAAACCTTCGACTCCCAACTCTGACCCTTTTACTCGACACTTCGACTCCGACTCCACAGCCTTGGTTTATATAAAGAGAAAAGTAGTACCTTTTGAACGTATGTGTCCTAATTTTAGATTTTCTCTTTAGCATTCTCATATCTCGGTCGTAAATATTGCGGACAGACGCTTTTAATTCTCTTAAATATTTGTTGACCAGAGATTTCTCTGAACTTTTTCAGCCATGGAAAGCATCATGTGCTTACTGAAGAAGCACGCTTAATTCACATTTTTAAGCATAATTAAATTTTTTCCAAAATTATAGCTTACATTTCTTTGAAAAATTTAAAAAAAGAAAAAAAAGCTAATGTATCAATTATTTCGAGTGTTTACCAATCTACATTCATCTTCCAGCAACTTTTAATGCCCCAGTTTTAAAAAAAATGCTTTACTTTCGTTTTTTTTTTTCAAATTTCTCTACTTTTTACACGTTTCAAGCATTATTCTGAGATTTAAAATTAATATTAGAGCTTCATAAGTTAAATACAGTCCGTCTCGTACGTCAGTCTATAATATAATATTCCTTCGCAACATTTAGATTAGCGTTTCACGCTCCTTGTTGGTCATTAAGACTGGAACTTATTTATCGCACACATTTACGTTTTTGTAAGAAGTATTATAAATTTTTAAAATGTCCCTAAAGTTCTTCAGCTCAGTTCACAAAACTATTTCATTGTTATTTCAACTATGACTTTTTATTTCAAGCAGAATAACTCTATCTATGTAGTAATTTACATTAATTATGAGCGACCCTTCCAAAAAATTACCTAATTTATGTTTCATAAGAAGAGGAAATAGAAGAAAATAAAACGATTAAGCACATGAAATACTGATTCAATTCCAAAAACGATGCCCTTCTATTTTTCTTATATGTACTGCATTTTCATTAAACTTACAAAACCTAAGTTCAATTACATTCTTTTCGGTAAGCTTTAAGATTGTCAGGCGGTGCTTCTCCACCTTTGTTGCCTCTCTTGGACAAGCACATTTTCGGTTACGTAGTAGCCAACATCAATTACTTAACATGCCTTCAAGCACGAAACAGAGCGAATCTATCTTGCCGGAGATGGCAAAACAACGGAATTGGGAACACGACATTTTTGCCGAACTCGCGTGTGTGTCGTGCCCGGTTGACACTTTGGGGTCCGGCCGGGCCCCGTCCCCACCCATGTAATTACAGGGACTCGTTCTTTCGACCGGCTTGTACTTGATCTTTTTTTGGGGACCATCGCACGGCGGGCTCCTCCCACCTGTACATGTAACTTTCCGGCGCAACCACGCAAACAAATTTCCAGCCACACTTCCAGTTTTGTTATGGGGGGTCAGGCTTAAGTTTCGTCAAAGAATCATTTAGGTTGTTCTTGTTGTACTATCATTTTATTCGACTGACTGACTAGTAGCATACTTTTCAAGCAGTAATTCACCCGAATCTCTTTTTGTGATGTGGATAGGAATAAAAAAATAGCATAAAAAAGTTCGTTCGTTTTACAAATAACTTCGTCCGTTTTATAAATACTATCATCAATTGAGTCCCAATCTGATTGAAATTTTCATACACCGCACAAAAAAAGTTCGCACAAAAAAAGATCGCACAAAAAGAGGTTTAGGTGTAGTTAGTTCACTTTAATTACGACTCCTATTGTGAAAAAAAAAGAGATGTGACGTTCAATGAGACTGAGTTTGTTTTCAGTACTTTTAAATTGGAATTAAAATTGAGGCTTTAATCACTTTAAAATCTACGAGCGGAAACACAGCCTTCTGCTTTTAAATATAAGGCTGGTTATTGCGTGAAAAATTTCTCGCATATTATTAAAAAAATATATTACCTAAATTGAAGCAAAATATTTTCTCTTAAGTACATTTGTCATTAAGTTTTAGGACTGATCGACAAAACTTCTTTTGTACATGCAGAAGAGTGTTGAAAAATCCATTTATGTTGTTTTGTGAGAAACAAAATAATCGGAGCTAAACTTTTTGATCTTGCCTTGATCGAAAATCATTTCATAGGTATCTGAATGTTTATTACAGGACAGATGAGAACATTCTAATGAAATAGTTTCAAGAAACTAAAATGTATTTTAAAATTCTATTTAATTGCAATAAAGATTAGAAATAAGGCTTATGTGTCATAAATCTGTATAAAGCAGATTTTTTTTTTTCATGTATGTCTGCGTTTCTCTTTTTAAAATATTTTCTCGTGACTTTCGCAATTTTTCTGCTGGAAATTTTTTAAAAACATTTCTGGATGTGGGCAGCTTTTTACCCATTCTTTTTAGATGAATGGGTAATCTCTCTTTCTAAACTATAATTCTAAACTATAAGGAAGGGCCATATAGTTTAGATTTCGAGTCTGTATTTAGTATAATTAACTGAAGTGAAACGTATGAATAGTAGTGACCATTTTCCAAAACGTTCAGTAGAAATCAAAACTATTTCAAACCCTTCATATAGAGCAATTTTGAGAGAAGGACAGAGGAAAAATATCAACAAACAGAAAAATTTTACTAAGAAAATACAAGTAGGACAATCTGCTAGATTCCTAAAACCAAGAAAATTATCCATGAAAAATGCTTTTGATACTATTCATTTAAAAGTCATTTCTGACCATCTATAAATATTTGATAAATTTAAAATCAAGGCGTTTTAAACTAAATTTTAAATTGTTAGAATAAAATTTGGTTACTTTAAAACATCTCTTGCTTTGCATCGAATGCCCACACAAAGGTGATAGTACTTCTTCCACTTTCGAATTTAAATAGAGACGTACCGAGTAGCACTTTGGCCGACTAGCCGAGTACCGAGTACTCGGCCTTTCACTACTCGGCCGAGAACCGAGTTCCGAGTCCCAATTATGTTTTCAAAAGAACCACCGACACACAAATGACGAATTTCGAACTTATTGGAATAGTAGTATAGCCTTCATGTCCATACAATAGTTTTTAAAACAAAATTCCAGCTGAAATTTAATTACGCATTATGTAAAAGATTTTGTTTGTGTCAAAAATTTTATAAAAAGGTAATTTTCAAAATTAAAAATAAAGATATAAATAGTAAGTATGATTAATCAAGTTGGAATTAAAACAAATTATATAAATCTATTTTAGTTCTAGTCGGGGGGTGTGCACAGAAATTTTGGAGTTCGTCACAAATGACTTTTCCTGGGCTCCCTCCATATTGTTTACCTCTATATTTCATGCCTAGTGAAAAAAATATTGAGCCCCCTACAGGCTCGGGCCAACAGGTGTCCCTTCTCCCCATCACCACCCCCTGTTCACGCCCCTGGTTCTAGTCCGCCAAACATAATAATATAAAAAATTCATATTTTTTATACTGCTCCATTTTTAATAAATAAGTTTTATTAACTTTGCGGACATTGAAAAGATTTACTCCATTGAAGCATTAACAAACTTCATTATTCTCAAAATTTAAATTTAAATTGTAAATTTGAATTGTAAATGATTGCAGTATATTATATGGTTGCACTCCTTTATTAATTCTAAAATCTGTCTCAACATTATTCCATTTTTTACAACTACTCGGTATTGGCCGAGTGTCTAATCAAAATTTGACCGAGTACCGAGTACTCGCTAAATTGGCCGAGTACCGAGTAGTTACCGAGTACTTGGTTCGTCTCCAAATTTAACCATAACTAACACAGATGTTCGTTATTATTCGTTCGTTGTTATCATTAAGTTCATCACCGCAAATCATAGGAATCTCATTTTTAAAAAAATCATCCTTGTAAAAATATTTAAATAATTTTATTCAAGCAAAATTTTTGTATTTATAAACATTTGTTTCACTTTCAATCTTAGTTTATACATCAAATTAACTATTTCCATAAATAAATTTATTCAAGAATTTGTTTTTTTATTTGTCAATATTTGTTACATCTTCAACCGAAATTTGTACACAACAGTAACTATTTCCACGTACTTTTTCACTTAAGAAATATTTTTACTTGTAAAAAACTGCACAGTTTTTGAGCCAAAGTTTATACGTAATATCAACTGTTCAGACAAATACATTTAACTTAACAAATACTTTTTATTTGAAAACAATCGTTACATTTTCAGTCACAATTCATATACATAATATCAAATATTCCGATAAATATATTTTACTTAATAAATACTTTTCATTTGAAAACAATCGTTACATTTTCAGTCACAATTTATGTACATAATATCAAATGTTCTGACAAATATATTTTACTTAAAAAATATTTTTTATTTGAAAACAATCGTTAGTCAAAGTTTATACATAACATCAACTCTTCCGATAAATATATTTCACTTAAAAAATTATTTTTATTGAAAACAACCGTTACATTTTCATTCAAAGTTTATCCATAATATCAGCTGCCCCGATAAATAAATTTCATTTAATCGTTACTTTTTCAATCGAAGTTTATACATAACATCAACTACTCCCATAAATCTATTTGCTCTAAAACAAAAACCGTTTAATACCTCATTATGTTCCTTTTTCTGCGTGACACCCTCCTCATCTTTGAATTATATCGATTCAAATACGCCATCAAAAAACCATGTATCCATAACTGGACCTTAAATTTATGTATATCCCCGATATTCTTCTCTCCATGGGGTAATAATGTCCACACGATTGGAGGGGGGGTGCCACCAAACGACATCAACACCAACAACACACGCAAGCCCTCTTCTCATCATCATAATCGGCAACAACAGCGGAACCGCAAAACAAAAATTAAAAACGGGAAAGTTCCTTTTTCCCACAATATGTATTTATATATTTTTTTTCTTTTGTGTCGCTTTATTGTTCATTTATTTTTATTTTGTATTTTTTTCTCTGTCGGAGAGTTGTGTATAATGTACCTCCTTGTAAATCTCAGTTGCCGGGCGTGCCCTGTGCGTGTTGTATTTGTCGCGCACGCCATGTTTTTGATGTGAGAGTAAAAAAAGGATCAGTAATAAGTATGGAAAAGCCGCTGTTTGTGCGACATCGATGTTGACTCTCAAGTCACGCAGAAAGGAATCCGAAGTGTAAGAATGCACTTCCTGGTTAACTGGGTTCTGGACGAAATAAGGAACATATATAATTAGAGAAAAGGGTTAAACTAAGGAATGAATTAAGACAAACCAAAAACTTTTAAAGTAAATCGGAAGTAAAAGAAACAGAAAATGGAACAAATAAAAAAAAATGAATTTGTTTCTGACAAATTATAGTTTTCTGAATCAAGGACTGCGGCCAGTTATTTAGCGACATCAATGTTCACAATATACAGAACAAATTAAAAAAAAAATTAATTTGAACTTTGACATCTTGAATTCAAATTATGTTTTTCGCAATCACGAGTGTGTGTGGGGGGGAGGGGTATGTTTGTTTGTGTGTGGGGAGGTATGTGTATGTGTGTAGGCATATATGTGCGTGTGTGTGTAAGTAGATGTGTGTATGTGTGTTTGTGCGGGGAGAGGGGTATATGTATGTGTTTGTGTGTGTATGTGTAGGTGTCTGTATGTATGTGTGTGTATGTGTTTGTGTGTGTAGGTGTATTTGTTTGTGTAGGTGCATGTGTAAGTGTAGGCAAGTAAGTGACGCGACCTGGAGACTGTTTTCGCTAGAGGAGCAGCATCGTGAGGCGGCAGGCCGACGGTGGTGCTGCAGAGAAGGCGGGGGGAAAATAAAATCATAGGACATCAAAACAGTCAAATGAGAACAATAAGCAATCGTGATTGCTCAAAAAGTGGTTTTGTTTCTGACTAACTATAGTGAAGGGTTTCAGGTAGATTTTTAAGCCTTGATTTTTGCGTTTTTGAAACGTTCTTTTTCAAGGTGTCTACTGATATTGAAAATACTTTAAGTACTGAAAATGTTTTGGAATTTTTTATATGTCGGAAATAGTTAAATTGCACAGAAATTTTTATGTCAATACTGGAAAAATGTGATAATTTGTTGATTTGTTCTGTTGATCTAAACTGAAAGTATAAATTATAATGCAGTATGTAGTTTACTCCTATTGCCGTTTGTTTTTGTAAGATAACCTAATAATATACAAAGCAGTAAAAATAGCATATTGAGTGAACTGAGGAGCTGTAAGGGTGAAGGGCGGCCTTTCAATATATTTATATAAAAGGAACTGTTAAGGAAATCCACCTTCATTTTTCAACTAAAAAATAAATATTGATGAAAAATTGTAATATTTTTGAAACATCCTATTTATTTTAAAGCAGGTAAAATTAAAATGAAAAACACTTTTAATTTCTTTCTTTAAATATATTCGATATAAGAAAGCTATTAATTATTTCAAAAATCAACATTCAGACGCATTGTATCTACCATATCTCAGGACAGGACATGAAGCCCACTCCACTAAATAAAATACTATATCTCGATCGACTAATCACAAAGCGGACAATTGAGCACGTGACTCTTAATTTTTCAATCAGAAAAGCAATAAACTTAAAAAACGTCATAACCCCGGTAAATGACAGCAGCAAGCATTCTTGATTGCACGAAAAGATTAATTGTAAACTGTTTTTTAAACCAAAGGAAGTCCAAAAAAAAAATTAAAAAAAAAAAAAATGAACGCAAATGTCTAGCTGCTGAGATTCAAAGAAAAGTGTTATGTATGTTAAAATGTGGATTTTATTATGAATGCATAAATTAAAATTAAAAAAAGAGAGAGAATTCAAATTATCAAATTCTGACTCATCAAGCACCCAGCAGTTTGAAGAGTAGTAAAAACACTCCTTTATTCGCCATATATCTAAAAGTCTAGGCAGCTTCGTCCAGTTTAAGCACTATTTAGATATTTTTAGCCTACTTTTCCAGTAAAAGTCAGAAAAAGAAGAAAAAAGCATGAAAGAAGGCTTAATTTATCTTAAAAATATCGCGAAAAAAAAGTCAAAAACAAATAAAATAATTAAATAAGTATCGAAATAT
The DNA here is from genome assembly GCF_026930045.1 of Uloborus diversus. Taxonomy (NCBI): domain Eukaryota; kingdom Metazoa; phylum Arthropoda; class Arachnida; order Araneae; family Uloboridae; genus Uloborus; species Uloborus diversus. The sequence continues at coordinate 117,829,439 of NC_072739.1, forward strand.
TAAAATTGGAAAGTTGGGTATTGAGATGAGGAAAAAGTCTGTTATTCTGTCTGTCCCCCCAAATAACTTTTGAATGAATAGTCCGATTCGAACAAACTCTTTTTTGTTCGAAAGATCTCGGCAAGGGCACCTCATTCCCACATTTCACTTTTTAGTTTGAACAATTTTTCGTTCAATTTTGAACAGTTCAACAAACTTAACATTAGCGCCTACATGGAAATTCAAGGCCAAAAAAAAAAAAAAATCTTCAACTTAAAAGGCGAAGTGGCTTCAACATACTTTGTAGGAAAAATTTTTTGATGAAGAACCATGTATCGAAAATATCTTTTTGATTTGAACAATTTTCTGTTCAATTTTGAACAGTTCAAATCTCTTAACATTAGCGCCTACGGGGAAACCAAGTCTATATAGATTCCGAACTTAAAGACGGATTTACTTCAAACAAATTTTGTTGGAAATAGCTCTTGACGACTATTCCCGACTCCGACTCCTAGAATTTTGGAACACTTGACTCAGACCCCTGTGCCCGAAAATTAGTCGAACTCCGATAATCCGTCTTCAACTCTGACTTCGTAGCTTTGGCAAAAATGTATACACGGTGGAAAAAAGACTCACTCTGACTCTTGGAATTCAACTCCGACTCCGACTTCTTGTATCAAAAATAAGTCCGACTCCGACCCCGCAAACTTTAGCAGAGTTGCGGACTTCAAGGGAAAATGACCGATTCCAACTTTTGAGTCATTGAATTAAAAACTTTCGGCTCTCAAACCTGAATATTTTTCCCAAAATCAGAGTGACTCCGACTCCAACTCCCCATCCATGGTTTTAACAGCGAAATAATTGTGTTTAATATGATTAGTTTTTAGTTTCACTCTAAAGTTTCAATCTATGCATTCAGTTTTTGGAGGAGAAATTCGGAGTACTTTATGTGTCTACATAAAGATATGCGCAGACAATTTTTTTTCCGACAATGACATTTATTTCTTTAAGTTTTATTGTTTTTATTTATTTTTGAAAGTGCATTAGTTCACATTTTTTAAATTATTTTTTAGCAGCAGGGGAAACACAAACGATTTTTTTTTTGATATAATGTATTCATTTTAATGAGCTTAGTAATTTTAATTCTTTTTTTTCTTTTTCAAAGCGGTTAAAGATTTTCTTTTAATTTAAAAAAGTTTATTAGCCGCTTTGTTCAATATGTGCTGCTACTTTATTTGTTCGTTTGTTTATTTTTTACGCATTTAATTCTTTAACTGAGCAAGGCATATTTTATTTCTAGAAATTAGTTTAAAATATTTTAAAAAATATGCTTGAAATAGTTTGCGATTTTAGCTAATTTTGAGAATATTGATCATATACTAGAAAGTCGATATTGGTTTACGGGAAAGTAGGCTCGTTTAGTTCTTGGCGGAACTTCTTGTTTATCTATGAATATATTAAAATTTTGTGTCAATTAAATTGTTCTTGGTGCTTCTTTTAAGTAACTGTTCGGAAAAGTTTTAGAACAAAAAATGTTGCTCCTCCATATCAATCTTGTAGAACAAGCATATAGTTGTCTAGATTCAACCCAACTATGTGTGTGACAGGATTTGTAAGAAAACCGAAACACAAAAATTGATAATATTAATTAAGTGATAATAATTATATATGAAACATATTTAAACAGAAGTTTTATGCAAAACTTTTGCAAACAACTATTGTCAAAAACTGACTTTGCATAACTGTAAGCAATCAAAGAATTCCTTTTTTCCCCTGAATCCCCCAGAAGACTTTAAACCGTTTTAAAACATTACGCATTATCGCCCTACGCTTAACAAACAGAAGAAAACCTTAAAACAAAATCGCATAAAAATACGAAAAATGGAAACTCCAGCATTTCCACAGCTATTCATAAATCCCTTACTTAAACCATTACAGCCCGCATCGCACTAAAGCTTCGTATTTATGAACCTAGTAATTAAACAATTAGGAGAAATTTGAAATGCATCGTTCCTCGAGCCGGGGCAAACGTAATTAAAATCCGCGCTTTAATAAGACGCAAAATTACTAAAAAATATTTGGAAAATCATCCGCCAAATATTACATGTGAACCTCCTTTTCTGCACGCCCCCCTTTCACCCCTCTCATACACGTAAAATTAATTAAGCATATAAGTACGGATTAATCAACAATATTTAATTACCAAGTTTTAGCCATAATGCCTATTATTTAATTTGTTAATTAGTTTCCAGTTTGCATACACTAATGAAGACGGTCGGCTCTTTCTCTATCCTCGCCTGTTTATTGATTGGCTTTTGGGAAGGTTCTGTTGATATTGTCGGTCGGGCATTAAAATTAAACATTAAACTTAATGAAATATCAAACAGGGTTCTTCGAAACCTCGGTTAATGCAGTATTAATAACAATTTTCGTCCCATCGTTTATATGTACTCACCGGGCATTTTTAAAGGCACAGTTACAGTTACAAGTGTGAGTGATAGATATATAATTTTTTTTTTTCACTTCCCGATTCGCCTCTCAAATAAAGTGTATTTTGATTTTATTGATATGTCCTCAGTTTGGGGCTCGGAGCGCCTCCGGAGTTGTGTGCTCTAGTAAAAGTTAAAAGGGGAATTTTATCGCCTGACAATTTGCGCTGAAGATCTAGAAAGTGTGGGTCCTCTGGTTATTTTTAATAAGGTCGTAGTGTTGTCTTAATTGGTAGCGATTCCGAAGAATATAGCTAATTTTTAGGTGCTTTTATCGGCCGTGCCGGTGTTCAATGCGCTCTTTTACTTTGTTTGAGAGTTCGTATAGTTGCAGGGTCTTAGATTTTCAAAAAGGGAGGGAATTGTTATGTATGTAAATTAAACTATAAAATAGTGTTTTTGTACTTAATACGGATGTAAAAATATCTTTCAAGATAGGCAGTTTGTTGAAGGTAAATAAAGTATTTTTTTATGTTTAAGTCAAAAATTTTAAATTGTGTTTTTGTATTTACTTGTAATTGGTTTTTATTTGGGAGGTGTACGTGAACGAACGGGTCCAAATAATCGACTCGTTCAAAAGAACGGTGCATTACGATTTCTAAAAAGTGAATGACCGTTCTTTTGAACGATGATATTTACTTTTATTTTTAACTGTCTCTCATTTAGTTACTTATTTATTTTATGTGTTCTAATATTACTTTCATTTTTAACCCATTTAAAATCATTTTTTGTTTTGTTTTCACCTGTGACCATACTACACTTGGAGTTACGATATTTCTTATTGGAAATAATGCAATAGGTACATATTTAAAGTAAGTTCATATTTTGTTCGTTTTTACTAATATTTTTGTCGCTTTGGAATGGTTTTAGAAGATAGTATTCGGTGATTTCCTTCAAAAGATTAGTTTTGCTAATTTTCTGACATCACATCAATTTTCTTTTTTTTAATAAATGAAATTTATTTATTTAAATTTGTACCATGCTGGAATGAAACCGCAACTTTTGGAACTGAAGGCAGATATCTACTACTCGGTTACCGATAAATATCTAACAAAACGAACTATAACTGCTTTGTACATATAAACTCAATAAAATAATTTTTGATTAAATTTTCTTCAGCATATTTCCTTAGCTTCGTAATCTCTGATTTACGTATTCCTTTCTTAAGAGGTGGTACCTTAGAACCATTAGAAAAAATATTTTTAAGTTTATATATATATATATTTAAATCAAGAGCTATAAAAGAAACAAAGTTCATGTTCACTAAGTTCAGGTAGATTAAAAGTTGCTCAATTTAAATATTAATGGGGTAGGAAGTGTTAAAATGTACGCACAATTTTACTTTCAAACGCGATTTTCTCATAACGTTAACTTTTAAAATGTATGTTCTTTCTTCTAGAAAACTACTTTACACATTACTTTGAGATTTTCGCGACATTTTATTTATATGTTCCTAATTATACTAAGGGGACATTTTTGCTTAAGGACTCAAACATTTTTCCAAAACAGCTCTTTTCATGGTCAAAAACGGTCTTTTTTTTAATTAAAAAACTGACTATTGTATAAAACTTAATGAACTATGAAATAAACAGAATTTCCTTAAAACTTGACTTCAGTAGACTCTTTGATATCTCTTGAAACTACTGTGAAAATTGTATCATTAAAACTTAATGAGAAAAAGGTGCATAAAGTTTATCAATTTAACAATACGTGTATACCGGGTACAGACTCCTTTTAACAACAAAAACCGCATTACTCGAGAAATTTGTACACGAAGCATAAAATAAAAAAGGAATTTCACCATAGCCAATGGGTGATGAAAAGCGCCGCAAGGAATCGCTAGAAGAATAATAGACGCAAGCTCCTACGTGTTGTTGAGCATTTCAAGAGAATCTCACGGCATCCTAGTTGGTGCTTTATCATTCCCGAGCCACCTAGCGGAAAAACAAATTATTGGGAGTAAGTAGTCGAAGAATTAAACCACTACTAATAATCGCAGAAAAGACAAAATAGAAAAACCACTTCGATAGATGCTTCAGAATGTCGTTCGAAATCGCCCTTGAAAAGAACGAAATCACCGCGCCGGCCGTTGTCACAAAAGAAAACTGCGAGCCTCAGCAATGGAACGATTTGTTAAGAATTCTGCATCTTAAACCATGCGCGTGTGTAGTGGGGGAGATGAAATATACTTGAAGTGGTCGAGGAGAAAAAAAAAGTTGCTTTCCGAAGTGAAATAGATAAGCTTTTTGGGGGTGTTGTGGGATCACGGATGATACTTGGGTGTTCTGTTGGATAGGGGTTCGTCTGCTAAGTGCGGAAATTTTATTTAAATGTCTCAGGTAATTTGGTTCCTGTTGCACACGATTTTGTAAGATTCCGTTTGTTTTTTTCCTCTCTCTCCTCTTTTGTGGATCTGTGAGTGTTTGTGCTCTTTTTTCTGATTTTTCTTCTTCTGAACTTAGTTATTAAAAGTGTGTTACATTTGAAGTTTTATTCTGTGTAATTTTCATGTTTTTGCTTAACAGAGGGACTGCAAATTTCAAAACTTCAAATGTTTTCAATCTAGAAATTCCAAAAAAAAAATCACATTTTCACTTTTGTTGATATTTAAATTACAAAATTTTTATTATTAAAATACAAAACGAAATATTTCCCCACGCATAACGCATTCAAAAGGCACATTTTTTGAAGGTATTTTCAAACATTGAACTTAAAAGAAAATGGAATAACTTTCACCCTCACCCCCGCTGTCTTTATTTTCCATTTAAATTCACAGTAATAAAGCGTTCACAATCTTCTTTGATAAACATGCAAGCAAAAGAAATGCTTCTATGTTTTGAATATGTTGTATCCGATATGAAACGCCTCAACTTTCAAGGTGACTCATTAATCATACACACACACACATACACACACACACACATATATATATATATATATATCATGGGGTTTTTTAATAGGATTGAGTGCTAGTTTCTTCCTTTAAAGAGTAGACATAACATAGTTTTTTTTTCTTCAAAACTGGAATTTAGAAAATATGAGATTTCAAAGCTTGTGTCTAAATCATAGAAATATTATGTTATAAAATAATGTCTAACTCTGCATTTATAGTTTTAGTAGTGAATTTTAAAAATACTAGTTTTCGTCGTACTCCGTAAATAAAAGCATGGTATGCGACACCAAAATGTTGTGGTATATTGCGCTATTATATGCGCTATATATCCTTTGGTATAACATACCATAAATTTTCAAATACGGTAAGTAAAATTGTGGTGTGTTACACTAAAAGATTAGGCTAAACTGTTGGCGCTAAAAGCTTGTGCATTAATTCTCCCTTATTTTGGCGCAACAAACTTAACTTTTGGTGCTTACATGCATATGTTGCCCCAAAATAAGCAAAATCACGCGCCTTTGTTTATAATTAATAAGTTGTCACTATCTTTCGGAATAACATACCACAGAATGTTTTACAGCGAAATATTTTACAGAATAAAAATTTACTCTTTTTTTTTATTTCCATCCAATAAATAGGTGTAACAAGATACTTCTTAAGCATTTTTAAATGAGCTTAAACATATCCCTTATTAAGCTTCAATTTTAAACTATTCTTAAGTTTGTGTTATCTTTTTATGCCTCTTGTTAAAAAATAGAATTCATTTTATTGTCGAATTTTCATCAATGATGTGTTACATAATTTTTATTTTCTGTGTAAAAAAAAAAGTTACCATGAGGATACAATATTTGAAAAAGAAAAAGATCTTTGACTTCGGTTAAATGGTTTGGAATTTCCCCCCTTTAACTTTTAACCAATGTCTGCCTGCTTTTAGTCCCTCAGGCGCGAAGAAGTACAAATCTTTAACAAAGACCCCTTATTCTTATACGAATAATTTCTCCATCACAGATATGCAGACAATTGTTTTAACTCCGCTCGTGACGTCATAATAGAAATATGTTGCCAACGTAGCCAGTTTTCTATCTTTTGTTTCCTCAGTTGTTTTAATCGCCTTCTTTTCGTTAATAAGCAGATTTTTAAGCATTTATTTACCAATTCAACTGCCCTTGAATGAAAGCTTCAGAACTGTCTTTTTTATCCGAGAAATGAAAGACTATTGGAAAATCTCATTCATCCGGCTCTCGCTTATACGGATCTGCGGATAATCTGGATCAAATGCTTTCTTTAAAAAAAAAAAAAATCTTTACAGTTACTTTAACATAGATAATACTTTTGAACAATGACAGCAAGAACGTAGTTATAAGTACTCTGAACATTCGATTTGAGTAACAGTTCATTCCAAAGCCTCCTTTGCTTGAAAAAGCGGAGAGAGGACTGATTCTTTGTTCAGATCTTGTGATGCGAAAAAATATAGTTTAAAATTTTGCAAATAGTATTTTTTTTAATTTGTTGCAAAATGGCTAAATTTGGCTTTTATTCTATTAACTTTCGCTCACAATTACCTAAGAGCTTGAAACTTTACCTGTATGTTGACTTTACCTGCGATGCATCTTAAACATTGTACTTATCGGATATGGCAAGAAATATAAGCGATTTCGCCAAGTTGGTATTATTTTGGTAACTTATTTTTTGGCACAAAAGTTGGCAAGAAATCGGTAAATGTCGCCAATCTTGATGACATTTCGAACAGTATTTTACCTTTTTAAAATTCCTTGCAAACAATTCTATGTAATTTTGCTACAAAACATATTTTTTTTTGTCATAACAAACGGTGTAAATCTGCTTATTTAAGGATTTATTTTGCTTCATATTGCCGATATTACCCGGGATTATCTGAGTCTGAATTTTTAGAAATATCTTTTGTCCCAGTTTAGTTCGAATAAACAAGTTTGTACTGTATTTGAATGTTTATTTTTTACTTATTTAATTTTGTTAAAGCAATAAGCATTTTTACTTCTAAATGTCTAACAACTATCGAGCTAAAGTTGATCTTTTTATTTTGTTGCTTATCACTGCATCACATAAAATAAAGTCAGTATGATATATGCATTACTTAATGTATTTAACAACTGTTTCTCTAGACTCAAACATAAAATTACGTTTTATTCACACTTTTTTTTTTTTTTTTTTGATGAATGCTCACTTTTATTTATTGTCGACGCATTTTAAGCACTTACTGTATTTAGGGAAGAAAACATTTTTCTAAAAGTTTCACGTTCGTCGAGTGTTCAACAGAAGTTATTTTATGACTGAATTCGAAATAGGTGTAATGTTTATCATTTTGCTACTATAGATTAACCTTCTTATAAAAAAGAATAGTATTCTTTTTATTTCTTTCGTAAAGATTTGAAATAAGTAGAATTTCTGAGTACCATTAAGAGATAATCCTTGTTTGTTCGGGTAATCACTCTCTGTTATGACTTTAAAAAAATGCCTCCATGGTTTTAAAATACCAGTTATGTAGAATCATAAAAAAAAGCAGTTATCATCGTCAATTTAATAAAGTGAACTCGGCGCGTGATTTCTAATAATACATCTCCTGTATGCCTATAAAGTTATCTCTGAAGTAAATCTTCACAGACTAAGTGAAAAGTAAAGTGAAGTGAAAACAGAAAAAAAAGAACGCGAAAGAGATGATGTGCCGCGGGAGTGTAATAAAAAAAATTCTTCGAACAAACCTCCGTGACTTCATCATCATTCGTCTTGTTGCGCTTTCAAAACATCAGCCAAAACAACCGTTATGCGGTTTATTTATAAAACACACATCTATGTTTTCTGCCTCTTCCAAATTTCGTTTCTTTTTTTTTCTTCAGCCTTTTTAGCATCATTACAGTTAACATTTATTATTTTTCTTTATAAGAGGAATAAAGGAGAAGTTGAAGTTGTACTTTTGTCTGTTTCGAAACCTCCATTTTTTTCTCCGTTTTGTTCGTAAGAAAAGCATGAGGGTTTTTAAGACTTATAATTGTGATTTTAATGTACAAGAAAGAGAGTCTTTTATCATTTTTCGCTTTTTATTTTTGTGGATAATTTAAAAAATAGTTCATTTCTAAACAGGGTGGACGACCAGTGCGTGAATATTAAAGTGAATGAGCAGATAATATTTCCACCTGTTTTTTTTCTTCGATGAGTGTGCAGTTCCAACTTCGTTCGATATAATTCAAAAAATAAAACGACGAGAAAATTATGTTTAATCTACGGAGAGGGTGTTCATTTTACTTAGTTGATGCATTTTTCATAATTCCCCTCTTCCCCCCAAGAAAAAACTAGAAAAACACTGAAGAAGAGCCGTAAAAGTTATATATTTCAAACTATATAAATTAAAACATTTCTACTGCCATGTGTCAGATACTACAACTTTTGACGATGTTTTCCATTTTTTGAAATTGATATTGCACTTAAGTGCATATTCACTGGTTGGTATGCCAAAGAAGAAAAGAGGAGTAAATGACAAAATTAAATCTTGGATATAATTATAGTTGGGGCAACCCTAACCTGGCAGCATTGTGAATGCTACGCAGGTACTGATCACAGCGTTACGGTGCTACCAGGTCAGATTTGCCCCAACTATAGTCTAAATGCTTGGAGAAGGAACAATACATGTATCTCTTGCGTCAAGACAAGTTAATATTTATCTTGACGGGCGCTGCTGTTCCTAAAGATCATTAAATGCAGAGTTGCCAACCTTGGCGGAAGAATTTGAGGAGCATCTGTGGTGATTTTGAGGAGCATTTTTAAATTTTCCGGAGCAGCTCGGTATTTTGCATAAAATGCAATAAAAAAATTAAAACCACTTATCTAAAATTGTTTTTGAGCTTTGGCAATCATTTTATAGTTTTGCATGAAAAAAAAAACAGCTTTAAACACTATATCATGCTTGAAAACCCTCGGCCGGGAAGTGCGGAGCAAAATAACTTTTTTTCGGAGCTACGGAGTTTCGCAATTTTTGCGGAGTATTTGGCAACAACTGCTCAATGTAAATTCATATGCAACTTGAACTTTTGCTCTCGTTTTATGCTAAGGCTTTCTTTTGATGCTTAAACCCTATAGTTTTTAGCCGCCTGCTATAAAATCAGTTTTATATAGTGAAAGCATATGCAGAAAATGTTTGAAATTTTTACTTTAGCAAACAATGGAGTTTGTGAAAGAGGTGCAACTGTTAGAGAGGGGATGGTCTATTTTAAAATTTTGTTATTTTCTTGATTGGCAGTTCTGATCCTGAAATACATTCATATGAAATATAAATGCGCTGTGCTACTATTATATTCTTCACTGCTTCAAAGCGGTGGAGTGGTTACTCGTTGATCTCTTATACACAAGGTCGCTACTTAAAACCCGGAAAAGAAGTGTTTGAACTGTGCCCCTAAAACTGAGGCAGTTTCTCTAAAATTCAACTTCTCAGAATAATCCGTGAGTTTAACTTCTAAGCGTCTGAAAGATGGTGCTAAAGGAAGTATTTAGCTTCTCAAAACTGGCTAAAAGAAATTTTAAAAAACCTTCTCAAAAGGATGATAAAACCATTTGTTCCTCTTACGCTGGGTCACCACTTTGCTTTTTAAAACTAGGATGAAAAACGGCTATCTCTTAGTGGGCTATGATCTTCTATTTGTGGCGGTAGAGAAAGCTTTGCTTTTAGAAAGATTCGCAGAAAAAAAAAGTATTTTCGCAAATGAGGGATGAAAGTTGATATTCTCATAAAAAGAATAAATAGATTATATCAGTGGCACCGCGAAAAAGGGGGATGGGGGTTCAAACCCCCGAAGCCATTAGTTTTAACATGTGTTGTCAATCCTATGCGTTTATTTGCATATATGTAAGGACAAGAGGATATGAAATGGCTGATTTAGTGGTCTATATTATCTAAAGACCAAGCAGTAATGTTGCCCTTAGAGAAATGATAAAATAAATTTATTTCCAGTGAAAGGCAATTAATAAAAGTTTTGATTTTTCTGGGAACAATTAAAAGGTATATTCAGTAGAAAGTTATCTCAAATATTAAAAAAAAAAAGAAATAAAGTGCTCAAAGGATGGACAAAGTTTTGCTCCTACACAGGCGTTGTAAAAAGGTCAGTTTCTCTGATAGACGGCCAAGCTCTTATTGAAGACGATGAAAAGTTTTACTTCTAGAACTGTTGATAAAAAGTGTAGCTTCACTAAGCGGCAATGAAGAGACTGATTTTCACAGAGCAAGTTATCTGGAAAAAAAAAAAAAGAAAAAACTTAAACGATGTTCCTTTTCCATCTGCGAACTTGACTAACCTTACACTACAGCAGGATACAATTTCTTCCAGATAGTTGTTAGCATTATACAAATAGCAAACAATACCATTGAGAAGAGATATAATGGAGGGAGTGAAGACTTTTATTTGTGAAGCCTAGACCCCATGTCACGTGATAGATTTTAAAGTAAAGCATTGGAAGAAATCAGGTTTCTTTCGCATGTTTCAGGTAGAATATGCCAACCATACGTCATTGATGAGTCACTTGACTTGGGATGTTTGGGTCAGCTTTTGCTAAACCAATGATTGGAGTTGCTCCCTCCATTTATTCCTGCTCTAAGAAACAATACCTTGTAAAAATCTGAAAAAAAAAGTTCCATTCTCTTCCGAAGGAATGAAAACTCTTTATAGCGTCAAGGAAAATGCGACTTCTAGAAGAGACGATACAAATTTAGCTTCTCTTAGGGGCAAAGAAGGGGCTGTGGTTTTTACAGAATAAGTTGTTCGAAAAAAAAACTAAACAATGTTCCCTTTCCATAGACGTACGTTACACCACATCACGGATTTATTCCAGACAGTTGTTACCATTATACGACTTGTAAACAAGACCTAGTAAATAGCTCAAAAAACCTAGCCTCTTCCGAAGGAATGAAAACTCTTTATAGAGTCGAAGAAAATGCGACTTCTAGTAGAGGCGATAAAAATATAGCTTCTCTTAGAGGCAAAGAAGAGGCTATCTTTTTTACAGAATAAGTTGTCCGAGAAAAAACTAAACAATGTTCCCTTTCCACTGACTAACCTTACACCACTGCACGCAATGATTTATTCCAGACAGTTGTTACCATTATACGAGTTGTAAACAAGACCTTGTAAAAAGCTCGAAAAACATAGCCTCTTTTATCTCTAAACATCCCTCTTCTTTTCCACACCCCATTATAAAGAGCCAAGATCTTTACACAAAGGGATACTTTGGCATGGTACAATCTTCCGTTTTATATTTAGAGTTTCAGGATTCCGTAAGCTGGTGACTTGAATCCTTTACGCAGCGGGGCTTATGGCGCAGCGGAGGAGGGGGGGCTGATAAATATAAAGATCAAAATATGTCTCTGTAGGAGGGGGGAGAAATTAATAGCGGATATTATCACAGCCGAGCAAATCCAAAAAAGTCTCCCCTACACACGTATAATCGCAGGGAGCGGAATAAAATATAATACCTTCTTGGCAGGGATTGTCCTTTAGAGCTAATGCAAGCTAATACCGCCAACCCGCAGAAATGAATTCCGAGGATAAATGGGACGAGTCAGCTGCATTCAATTCATAAAGCATGTCTTCCTGTCATATCTCGGGAATTGAAGTAGATGGGAGAATAAAGAGCTACATTGTTCCTCATAAAGAGTCGGAATTGTTTACCATTCATTTCTCAGATATTTTCAAATCAGGGCATCTTGAAACTTTTTTCTTAATTGAGTTTTTACATTCATCTTATGCTGATTGCTGTGTTATTTTTGCGCATTTAAGTTCTTGAAACTTTAATGTTATTTTTCATTTTTTTAGGACCTTAATTTGTTTAAGGCGTTTTTCGTTTTCTCTTTTGACAAAAGATTCTTTATTTTGAAGAATTTTGAAAAAAACTACCCCTAATAGTTTCACCACTTATTTTCATGTATTAATTTGTTTATTACTTTTAGAGTTTTTATCTTAATTTATTTGCAGTAGTTTACCTATTATTTTTTATTGTCCTCTAACTAATTATTCCTTTTTTTCTAATTGTTTTCGGTTACTATTTCGGTTTTATAACTATTTTTGGTTACTATTTTGGTTTTATAATTATTTTTGATTTATTAATTTCGCGTATTTTTATTTAATTTGAATGTTAAAATTTATACCAGTGGCAATTCAATTCTGGATACTCAATCCTTCGTATTCAATTCATGAATCATGACATCCTGTCACATCTCGGAAAGAGATGTGACAGGATGTCATGATCTCTCTGAAGTAGATGGGACAATAAAAAGCTACATTGTTCCTCATTAAGAGTCGGAATTGTTTAGCCTTCATTTTTTAGATATTTTCAATTTAGGACATATGCAAAATTGAAAAGTTTTCAAAAAAATGCATTAAAACATTTATTTTATGCTGGTTGACGTGTTATTTTTACGCATTTAAGTTCTTGAAACTTTAATGTGATTTTTCATTTTTTAGGACCTCAATTTTTTTCAAGGCGTTTCTTGTGTTCTCTTTTGGCAAAAGTTTCTTTATTTTGAAGCATTTTCACAAAACTACCGAATGGTTTCACCACTTATTTTCATGTATTAAATTGTTCATTACTCTTGATGTTTTTATTTTCATTTATATGCCATAGTTCACTATTTTTCAGCCAACTAATTATTCTTTTTAAATAATTATTTTCGGTTATTTTATTTGTTGCTCTCTTTTACTGATTTCGCGTTTTCATATTTTTATTTGAATCTTTAAATTTATACCAGTGGCTATTCATTTGGGATACTTGATCCTCCGTATTGAATTCCTACAGCATGACATCCTGTCATGTTTCGAGAATTGAAATAGATGGGAGCTACACTGTTTAACATAAAGAGTCACAATTATTTACCATTTATTTTTCAGTAATTTTTAAATCAGGGCATATGCTGACTTCAAATTAATTTCTCTAGTTTATATATTAAGCTTGTTCTCTGGGATTAAATTGCATAAAAACTGACAGTAGCAGCGCTTCTGCCACTTCTTTTCCGTTTTACGCGAACATTTTTTAAAGACATCTATTTTAATTCTGAAATGTATTAAATTTAAACTGCATCTTGGTGTATTTTTTTAAGCGCTTTCTTTCCAAGTTGCGAAAGCAGCAACAAAATTTTTATTTACGAAACGAAATTTCCAATATTAAACTTACATAGTTTTAAATTTTCTTAAACTTGTTATTCGTATCATTATTCTTACAGTATCTAAAGGCGATCATAATTGTTTTATATTAGTTTAATTTCAATTAACACCGGGTCAAGTCAAAATATTCGTCTTCTAAACTGAAATATTAGCAGATTTCACAAATTTATCTTTTTCAAAAGCGTATAGTTCAGTTTTTTATTTCCCTAAAAATATCCCAAATGAAAAGCTAATTTAAAGTCTGCGACTTGCTCTATTTCTGGCACAAAAGTCATTGTCAATATTTTGCTGCAAACAAACAGAAAAATGAAAGTGAAAGTTATTTTAAGCGCTGATGCTTCAAAAAATAAGAGTCATCGTGATATGATGCCTCCAACAGTTGTTTGGAGTATATATTTCCAGCAAAAACATTAGCCTGACTGATTCAGGCGAAAGACAAATGATATTAGAATTTTTCACCCTCCTGTCTTCCCCTTCGGAGCGTTTGAGAGCGGCAGACAGACTGACTAATTAACCTTCCTTGCATAGCATTCCTGATACGAGCCAAATTTTGTTAGATCGTGCATTCCAATTCCAGTCGACACAAATCAATATTTATCACACGTTGGCGAGGAAAACTGAGAAAAAAACCGTTAAGTGACATTATGCCAAAATGATTTTTAAATAAACTGCACCGCCAAAACAAGGATGCAATTGGAGTTGTGAAAATAAAAAAAAAGGAACTTCACAATTGGAGGACCACCAAATATTCTATTTACGACATCATCCATTTTTAAAAGTTGCAGTTGTTTTTTTTTATTTTATTTTATTTTTTTAATGCCTTGCTGTTTCATTTGTGCATCTCATATCTATAAATACATATTCTTTCTTTTTGAAACTATTTTTAAATCTGGCAGGTGAGTGTATAAATGTGCATAACGGCTTTGGAGTTCATTTAAGCATTTTTTCTTTTAACATCAAGATGCTATATTTTGCTCCTACTACAAAGCACTTTGTATACGCAAGTGGTAAACGGCACATGTGATAGATTCGTTTTATGTTGTTCCCCCATCCGTCAGTGTTGTTTTTTATTTTTCATTTGATATCTCCAAATAAAAATACTTTTTCCAATTGCCTTGTGTATTCAGCAAGATGAAATTATTTCCCCCTGCTGGCTCGAGTTCATTTGGGGCTGTTGGCGATGCCAGGTTTCTACAAGATCGTTGATGGATTGCAATATCTGCCAAGTTGATGATCCTTGAAAAGTATTGAATTAGTTATGTTATCCGAGACAATGCATGCATGTGTTCCTTTAAAGTTTTCCTAATCCTGATCGTCTCATTTCTTCTATCGAAACTACTAACGCAAAGTAGTTGAAATGCTACATATAAAAATATAACGTCCACATATTGTGAAAAGCATCATAAGGAAACATCACACTGAAATATTTCCAATAATTTTCTTCAAAAAGGTGTTTCAAACAGCTATGTAACACAGTTAGAAAAACTGCGTTTGCCAAGATGCGTTGATATAATTTTCAATAACTGCTTATATATCTTCCTCAGCTTTAACGATTTTGTACGATACAGCAAAGCAAGAACCAAATCGCTTAAAGCTGATTTCTATGGTTTCTCAAAGTGACATCAAAAGTGATAATCAAGAAAAATAGCTGTACAATAGATTCTTCATTGCCAAAGTTAATGTGGACCACAAATTGCTCGGATGACCGAAAAACTCGGTTAAAGCAAAGAGCATAAGAGATGAGAGAAAAAGAAGATGTATAAATAAAAAAATATTTAAAAATATAAAACTTTTACCAGTAGGGTAGGCCGGGGCACGTTTACGCAGTGTCCTTTTTTCAAGACGAATTACAACTGGAGAGCTAACAGTCATAACAGATTGATGCTGCTCTCTAGAACATATTCTCACAAGTTTTTGAGCATCAGTCGAGTTTCAGTCTAGCATTCAGAAATAAAAAATCTGTTTTCCACCAAGTTGAGTAAGTTTTGGGTTGAACGTTTTGAAGCTTATTGGGAATAAATAATACTTAGTTAAAGAAGAACAATTATATAAATATTAGCAGAATTTTATGCTTTTTTGAGAATTGTACTTGTATGAACTGAAATGCTATTCTTATTATTTTTTTTTCAAGTTAAAAATAAATCCAAACTTGGCGACGGGGCAAGTTTACGCGTTGAGGTCGGAGCACCTTTACGCACGTTCTTATGGGTTCTTATTTCTAAACGTGCGATGACTTTTTTTTTTTTGCTCCCAACTGTCTCAAACCTTTTTAATATTTTCAAGCTATTTAGTTTTGAAAATCACCATTTATCTTTAAATTGAATTACAAATACGTACTTTCTAGATTGCAATCATGTAGTGCTATCTTCATGCCCATTCAGCTTTTAGTTTATTCACTATTCAGTCTGTAATAAATTTGCTTTATTTTGACGATGTTAAGACATTATGTTCAAAATACTAACTGAACCACGTTAGGTGTCAAAATAAATATGCGCAAACGTGCACCGTGTTTGGGGCAAGTTCACGCAACCGACTTGGACTCAGCCATATTTTTTTTACAGTTAAAAACACACACAGAGAAACAACTGAATATACCAATTTTGACTCAATCAACTGCTTCATAAAATCGCCATGTCTGAAATTTCCTCAAATAAAACATAAAAATTAGAAAACATATTGAAAAAAATCCTTGTGAACTTGCCCCGGTCTACCCTACATCACATACAATTCACAGTGTAATTAAAATGCTTACTTAAAAACACTTAAAGTGCATGCTTTACGCGATTTAAAGATTTTTTACATAAAAAGTTCTTAACTGTTTTTTTAAATCGAAATATTTGATAGCTCTGTTAAAGCAGAAACTCGGATGATCGGGACTATACTGCAGTTTAATTAACTACAGTCATCTCATTAGTAAATCTTCTCTTCTTAAATGAATGTTAATTTACTACTGAAAACCAACTAATTAGGAAACGTCAAATGGGCAATTCCAAGGTAATAGACGTATCAGTTGTTGCACATAACTCTTTACAAATATTTCAAATATGTTACATACTTGTTCCATTGCACGAACTTCATGAAGAAAATGCAATCGAGTGCAATTCAATTATGAAGATTTCCAGAATCAATATTTAAATAAACCAAGAAATATTTCTTAAATATTGTATCGGGAAATATGTTTGCCCTAAAAGAACTAGTTGCCAAGGTATTTTTTCAGTTGCCCAAGCAATTTGTAATGGATGTTCTCACTGCTAAATACTAATATAACTTCAAACGTAATCATTCTCAAATCATATTGAAAGGAATAACTATGATTACACAATGTCTGCCTGAATCTTTTCTACTCTCTATTTTCCAAAAGAAAAATTGACAAATGTGCACACAGCTTATTGTATTATTCAATAATTCTGAAGCTGCTATTTGGAAACTGTTTGTGAAGTAGTTGAAAGTGCTCTTCCTACATTGTTAATATTTTATGCCTATTGTAAATGATATAAATCTTAAGGTTAGCCAGTACAAATGATAAGGGTTAGCTATCATTACATAGTGTATGCCTAAATCATTGTCATTGTTATTATTATTATTATTGTTGTTGTTGTTGTTGTTGTTATTACTATCATTATAAAGATTATGACTTCATTAATAGATTTACATGAAGCGACTCACATGTTATTCCAAAACAAAACCTACGCCACACAGACAAAAATGTTTTTGTTTTACATTCTAGTGCATAAGTTCAAGCCTGAATTACTATCTTTGTCAATTTTAAGATTCTAATGTTTAAGACTGGCATTAGTAAACTCATGAATGTCAGGATCTCACTGTCTAACTGTTGCAGTTATTTATTTTTTTTTTAAATTTAAGTTTTTTGTCTAAATTTAATGAAGTAACACTCAGTACACAACGTTTGCCTGAGTTATTTTATAATAATAATTATTATCATCATTATTATCTTCATTATTATTATCATTATCACCTATTATTATTATTGTCATCATTATCATCATTACTAACATTGGAATTATTATTTCATTACTAAACATACGACTCACAGACTAAAAATTTTTTTTTAATTATTATTTTACCGCATAAGAGTGAGAGCAAGAAATCTAATCATTACCAATTTTAAAATCCACATTTTTGAAATTCAAAGAGACGTTAATCATTTTTAAAATTATTTGGAACCTGCTAACGATTCACTCGCCTCCTTTACGTTTCTTATCTAGAAAATTTATCAACAAAAAAATTTAACATAACTAGTAAGACGGATATCAGTTATATCATGGATGCCAAATTCTCACCGTCGAACTCTTACTGACAGATTTTTTTTTTAATTTAAGACAGTCCATATTTAATAGAGTAATTATCATTACACAATGTTTACCTGAATCAAAATTATTATTTTTGTTATTATTATTATTGTTATCCTCACAAAATTATAGTTATTATTATTATTATTATTGTCAGATTGTCACTATCATTGTCGTTATCATTATCACTGTCATCATCATCATCATCATCATCATTACCGTCATTATTATTGTAATTATTTCTTTATTTTAACATTACCATTACCATAATCATAATAATAATTATTATTATCACTATCATTATCATTACCATTATCCCCTTCGCCGTCATCCTCATCGTCCTAATTATTATTATTATTATTATTATCATTATCATTCCAGTACTAAACATACGACTCATAGACATAAATATTTTTGTTTTCTATTTCAATGCATAACAATTAATGCACGAAATCTAATCTTTGCCAATTTTAAAATCCACTTTTTTAAACTTCAAAAACACGTCAATCATTTTTATAATTATCTGGAACCTGCTAACGATTCACTCATCTCATCTACGTTATTCTTATCAGGAGAGAGTTATCAACCAAAAATTTAACACAACAAGTAAGACTGACATCAGTAATCTCATGGATGCCAAGTTCTCGCTGTCAAATGCCAAGTCTGCGCCGGAGACTGTAGAGCAAGATTACTTTGATCGTCTAAATAAAACAATGCTAATATTAGTCGTTGCAACGCAATACAAATGACCCGCAGTACATTTCGCCCGATGAATGAGTTAAAAAAGAGACAACTGGAAGTTCTTGTTGCGGTGTTCTTTATTGTCTACTGACATAAAGATGATACTTTCAACTTGTTGAGGGCTGCCTTCAGGGAGTCTTGCCAGAAAGCGGAGTTGGTTGGTTACCTACACTAATGATTGCATTGTCTCGAGCAATTGATTTCTAACGAAACAGTTGAGATGCATGATGTATGCCTCGTCTTCTGAAGAGTATTGTAGTAGTGAATAGGAAGAAAGGTATCTTTTAGAAAGCAATTTATTAGTTGGTGTAGTTAGTGGAGAAATATATGGTAGTTGCATCGCTTCGGAAAGAGTTTTGACAGAGTCCAAAGCTTTAGATGTCAAATTTTGAAGAATTTATTTGAGTTTTACGAATGGCTTCAATGGGATGCTTTCACTTTTTAAAAAAAATTTTCAAACCTGTTGAGTTGATAAATGGAGATTTCTGTACGAAACAAATCGAACCACATTGAGGGAAATTAAAACGCGGTGAAAAAAGAATAAAAAAGAAAGTATTTAAATCGTTTTCGGAATGATATTTTTTTTTTTTTTTGAATAACGTTCTTGGTGTCAAAAACAAAAATGTAATTACTAGCTGAATTGGGTGATTACACTTTTTGAGCAAAATTATAAAAATCGAATTAATATAACAACACTCATTAGTTTAAACGGAACGAAAAGTAAAATAACACTAAATTTTAAATAAATATGTTTCATTTCATTGTGTGTTATTATTTTTTTGCATATAAAAATATAGTATTTTCAAACAAAGAAAATGAGGTGTTCTTTTTTTTAAAATTTATTCACTGTTTGCTGCAGTGAAGCAGATTTCTGGTGCATACTAGGAAAGTTAAAATGTTTGTGGATTTGTTTCTGATATCCCTAGTCTATTGCATTAATATATTTTATACTGCCGATAAATATTGAAATTAGCTGAAGAGGCTAGGGAAACTTAGTCTCTACAGCAGTCTCTACAGTTGGTTTAGAGCTTTTAAAGAGAATGACTATATGAGATTACGAGTTTTGTCTGAAATCGACGGTCTTCTTCCATTGTACTACCATGTTTCTTCGCCTCATCTTTTCGGTTTAAAACAAAATTTCTGTCTTAGCCCAAACATTTTCCTGTTTAGAGTTTTGAAACGAACTATTGCACTAAGTCATTTTGAGGTTTTCCTAGCAACGTTAATTAAGCACAAACCGATTTGTTTTAAAAGCGTTGTTTGTTTTTTTTATATATATCATTCCAAAGTGCTTTTGAGTTTCTTTTTTCTTTGGTTTCTTATAACGGTAAGCTCAAAGTATTCGTACGATTTATTTGCTTATTTTCCGTTTTAGTTGCTTTTTACCCCACGTAATTTTGTTTGTTTCTCCAAAATATTTTTAAAGAGAAAATTAATTCTGAATGAACACGCATGAAAAGATTTGTCCCGCATTGAGCTATCCAAAACCCTGAAAAAAAAAACCTTTTTTTATTACTTGCTAGAGCATTTGCAATAAATAAGGGCTTCCGCTAATTTTCCAACTAAAACGATTATCACACAAGCTACAAAAGAATTCTGGAGCAAAAAGAAAAATGTTTTTTTCCCTTTTTTTCCGCCAAGATTCTAAAGCAAACCTTCATCTACAAAAACTTAGGGGCATCATCATCCGAATGTGGGCGCAAAGAAGTACACAAACCTTCAAAAAAGAAATTTCACGGAAATTCAAATAAAACAGTCCGAACTGAACTGAAGTACTAGAAAGGGGAGATGAAGTGCTATAGGCGTGGGGAAGCGAGAGAGGTGGACTGTCATGCTTTAGTGATAGTGTAAAAGATTTTTTTTCCCTATTAGGGAAAAAACAGTCGTTTAGAAGACGAGTTTTTCTTTGTGTTTACTTTGGAAAGATCTTTTAATTAACGAATTTGGCGAGCCGCAAGGTAAAGATGCTGGTGGTGTGTTTTTATATGTTTTATAACAAGGCGGTTAATCTGCTGTTAATTTAAGAAACATTTCCTGGTGTTTTTGGTGTGGTTTGAGTGTCTTTACTGAAAGCTACTTTTTTGTAATTTTCTTCAAATTCTGTCCTGAAAACGCTTTTTATTTTCTTTTACTCAAATTTTTATTGAATATTGTGTTTAAACTTTATTTCTCGTTAGCATGTAATTTTATGATTAACGAGTATCATTTTAAAGAAAAATATAAAGTGTTTTAAGATTTCAAATGCGAACAAGTTTAAAATTTTGAAAATTCAAAAGTTTAATGCTTGAAACTGCTTTTATCATTGTTAATGAGAACTGTGGACCTGATCGGCTTGATCCTTATGCAGTACACGTAGTAGTAACTGTAATCGATTCATTCTCATAGAAATTATACCAATCGTAACATTTTATTCACAAACTCTAACACCAATAACTTTATTTAAGATTGCAAATAACGTTTTAAAAGGAGTGACTTCATTACTCTACTGGAAGTAATCCTATGTGAATAATATCTCTTTTTTCAATTATAATCCCCGTAAAGGGTAAAATGAAGCAAATGAATCTTGATGAAATTCATTTGAAATTATCCCAACATTTTCATAAATACGTTTACATAATACGTATATATGTTTCTTTAAAGTGAAATTGACACAATATGTCATATGCTAAATTAAAACACTGCTTCATTTTTTTGTTCAAAAAATAAGAAAATTTTAAACAGTTTTGTTTCACTTTTTTTTAACTTAATATTTCTTTAAAAAAAAAAGAAAAAAAACTTCTTTCGGTCTTAGTCATCGTAGAATACTACATGCTATAATTAGAATAAGAATAATGACAAATTCAGTCAATCAACAGTTTCAATCTAGATCTAAATGAGTATTCAACTTTGGAAACTTTCAACGCTAGTTTAAAAAAGTGAATTATCACTAAAATTAATGTTATTCACTGATATGGTTGCATTTTCTGATCTGAAAACAAAACACAAGTTCTGCAAGAGGGATGCAGTAACTATAGTTAGGGCAAACCTAATCTGCCAACGTCGTAATGCTGTCATTAGGATCTGAGTAAGCCTTCACAATTCTGCCAGGTTAGGTTTGCCCCAACTATAGTTCAATTGCGTAATTATTAATACTGTGCATCATGATTGACGATCATGTAACTTATTCATAAAATATTGCCACCAAGAAATTTATTTTTCAAAAAAAGAGATAGTGAAATTAATTGCAAAAAGAAATTTGTTGCCAAGAAAAAAAGAACTTGCCACTTAAATTTCCAAAAAGATCCCGTAAAGATTTTTGCAGAACATAAGAATAGAGAACTTTAAAAAATGCTTTAAAACGCTTACAAACACCGATCAAAATGTTCATTTGGCACCTAAAACCGGATTTGCGCAGAAAAAAAAAACCTCATTCAAAATAAACAATTGTTATGAAGTTCCTTTGTGTCAAGAAAAATTACCACACTAACTCTGATTTTCCTAAATAAAAACTCGGCGTTAACTCTTTTCTAATAACATTCATTTTCGTCGGATTTGTTTATCTCTACAAGAAAACGAGCGTTTCCTTCCCTTTCATTCCACGGAAACATGTTGCTGAAGAAAAAACTACATTTCCTAAAACAATTTCAAAAAGGCAAGAGGAAATTTATTAAAATGCATTCTTTACATTGTTAACCCCCAACCTCAATCCTCGGATGTTACTACTTCAGAACACAAGATAGAATGCTCTCTTCGCACTACTTTTTGTCTTCTTTTTGTTTGTAAATTGTTCTGGCATTTTTAGATTTTTTTTTATGTTCTTCGCTTTTCGTTATTTTCTTGTTTGTTCTTTTTCCAGTTTTTTGCCGAAAAAAAGAGTTAACAAAAAGTTCATCGTTCAGCTATCTTTGTGAAAGTTTTTTTTTTTTTTTTTGTGTCTTGTTTTCTGTCTGTCTTTTATCGATTATTTGTAACGTCATCATTGTTGACTTTTTTAGGATTGAATTGTTTTTAAGTTTTTTGCATTCCCTCTTTAATTTTCCTGTGAAATTTCATGCGTTAAAACGCCACTCATTAAACTGTTTCGATTCGCATATTCTAAACATTTGCTTTTGCGTTTCTTTCATTAAACTTAATTTTATATTAATGTTTCTCTACGGAAGCATGTATCGAAAAACACTTGTTTATCAGTTTTATTAGTATCATTATTATAATTATTCATAGGGTACTTTAAATAAGTTTGCATAACTAAACTTAAAATACTTTATACAAGGCGCTTAAAACACTGTGTGCGAGGTTCAAAATTGTAACACAATTTTAAAATATAGTCGTAGAATATAGAGAATTTTGAACTTGAAGATTACGTGTGTACTCCCTGTGCGAGTTTTTAAAACAATACAAAAGAGGGTTCTGAAACCAATTATATTTTATTTGTTAAATTGTCTATCAATCATCCTGTAATTGCTTCAGAATCAATTGATGATTATAAGGGCTGAGATTTTCCCATGTTAAAAGAAGTTAACCCCATTTTATTTCTGAAATTAATTTAAAGTAAAGCAAATCAAATGACAATAAACGCTTAGGCTAAACGCTAAGGCTTAAACACAGCAAATATTACTGGTATTTAGAATATGTAATTAAGGCACTATATATATATATATATATATATATATATATATATATATATATATATATATATATATATATATATATATATATATATATATAATATATATATATATATATATATATATATATATATATATATATATATACATACAGTAAAACCTGCAAAGTTGATCACTCTAAGTTGAAGTTGAACACTGAAGTATTGCGCCACAAATGGTCAACTTACACAATTTTCACTATGCACATAGATATGTATGTGTGAGAGACAAAGTACGCACCCCGAAATATATATTCGATAAAAAATATATGCTCACCACTAAAATTGAGAAAATAACTGCATTTTACCGTGATCCATTGATACCGTTTCAACAATCAATAACAACTTTATGAAATGATTGTTCTCCTTATTATGCACTTAAAAGGTTGATTTCTAACTGCTTTTAGCTACCAGATTCATCGTATCCAAAGGCTATCAGCTTATAAGCTAACGAAATGACATGCTATTCCAATTTCTTCTTTCGTTTATCATTCGCAGCACACAGCTATCCTTGTGTGAATATTCATAACACGGAGTTAAACACACGCGCACGCATTTCGTTAACAGCTTAATTGTGATAGTGAAGGGAGAGGAGGACATAAATGAAGCTATAACCAACTAATTTGGGGCTTGCACGTGCGTGAAAAGCTGCAAAAATATTTGATGTAGGAAATAGTTGTGGAGAAGTATTAGATAAATATCAGCATAACTTATTTTTGTGTTGTTAAAAATGTTAGAGCTTCAAATTCTCCATTGAAGACTTCAGTGCAAGAAGGAAAAACCTTACAATGTTGTGCTTTATATCGAAAATTTTGCCTGAAAAAGCAAAAAAAAGAAAAAAAAAACAGTAAGCAGATTTACTTAGCATTTTAACCTAAATTTTGAATTCATCACCCTCAGCTAAAAAGACAATATTTTTAGGATTGACACAGCCCGCAGGTACTTATTCTTTGCTTAGTACCCAAATCAAAGTCTTATGACGATAAGAGAAGGGCTGCCCGATACCTGCTTCCCCTAAAATTCGACTTCAGTGCACGATTATCGTTTGACATAAAAAAACATGATGGACTTTTTTCTTTTTGGCTTACTGCACATTCAAGACAAGAACCCTCGAGCTGTTTAGATTTCTGCCCTTTGGAAAAAGAAAGTTTTAAACATAGCATAGGGGTAAGATTCTCAAAAAAGGACATTGCATGATTGAGTTTGTGAAGTTTTGAAAGCACGTGTGAAAGTATTGGAACTTATTACTTTGAAATACGTTTCAACATTTGAAAACGGAAGAGCAGCACATGAAGTTTATTTGCATAAGATAACATAGGATTTTTAAACAAAAACAAAGCAGCACCTCTTGAAAGGTAACATGAACATATCATCAAATTTTTACTTTTTTCTTCTAAAACTTTTGAGATGCAAAATGTGGGTTTTATTGTAAATATTTATTCGACTTAAAACATAAACTGCAGGAAAAAACATGCACATTTCAAGGTTTACAATGCGCCCCTTTGAGCCCTTTGTCAATGCAGAAATTGAGGGATCTTTAGAATGTTTCTTGTCATTTTGGCTTCATGAAGAGTACTTATGTCCAGACTTTCACAATCCTACGCAATGATAAAGGGTTTGTGACCTTCGACACGTAACTAATTCTTCTTTACTCAAATTGTTTACATATTGAGGCTCGCAGCTTTATTTGTTGATAAAGTGGTGCTGAGATTCCGAATGTAGCTCATCCTTCTGGCTCAATTTTATTTGTTGATCAGGGCTTGGATGGGAGCTCAGCAACGAATTTTTGCAAACTAAGGGGTAAGCAGCGGAGATCATCCATATTTGACACTGGCCGAAGTCCACATCAATACACTGATTCTGAAACTGATGAAAGTGCCATTTTCTCACCACGTAATGCTTACCGTTATTTCCTCACATAAATTCACAGGAAACGCAACTGTTTCAAAAACATTATGATTTATCAATTCTGATGTGATGAAAATTTCTGAGTAAACAGTAACAGCGAAAAAGGCAAAAAGATCTAATAAGTCTACTCCAGTAGTAGTTAAACTGCAGTCAGCAACCCATATGTATCCTGCAAAACTGATCCATCTGAAAACCTAATAAGTCTTGACCAATGGTGCTCAAACTACGACAAGCAATCCATATGCGGCCTGAAAAGTTTATCCATGTAAAAGATCTAATAAGTCTAGACCAGTGATGTTCAAACTACGGTTCTCGGACCATATGTGGCCAGCAAAGAAAATCATTTGGTCCTATGCTATGTTCAATATCACGAATCGAAGAATATATTCTCTGGAACTTTAAAAACAAGTGATCCCTTACATTCGGTATCAAGAACGATTGTTGCAAATTTAGAGCCAAATAGTCAGATACTTATTTCTTAAAAGGACGTATTTGTAAAATATACAATCGGAAAGGATAACAAGAATTTTTGGTTTGTAATTTCATTTCCTTTCCCACGTTTTCCCAAGTAATCTAAAAATACTTCAACAACATTTTCATTCATGTGTTTTCTGGCATACAAGATTCATCTTAATATGAGGTCAGGGCCGCCGAGAGGGAAGATGGGTCCCTTGTCAGTTGGTCGCCGGGTCCCCCCCCCCCTTTCTTCATAAAACTCGTCAAATGTATACTACTCCGATTACGAGTCGGCCCTTCAAGAGTCAGGCGCCTAGTTTCCATCTAGGCTGATAAGGTCTCTCGTCGCCCTGTATGAGTTGCGGTCCTCGGGTTAAAAAAGGTTGAGCACCACTAGACAAATGCGCAATACTTAAGTATAAAATATTAGCCAGAAATCCGAGTTGCACTTTCAGTTCCTTTCCCAACTCCATTCCGGCATTTAAAAGTTGTTCCTAATTTCTTAAAGATTAAGCACAGTTTATCAGCTATGAAGTTCATTAGCACGTTTCGCTCATTCGTGATCGACGATCACTCAGAATCCACAGAACGATGCATCTCTCCCTCACCACCCCCCCCCTCCTTTCGAACGTCCGTGACATTCCGACGCGTTCTTCTTTGCACTCGCAGCGTGTGAAGGCCCGCCGCTCGTGCATACCCCCTGCCATGATGAACCAAACGATGCCTGACCACCTCGCATTAACCGATTTGCAGGGCATTAATTTATCGATCATAGCGGTCACGTGATTAAAAGTCGATACCTCTTCTCGACGCGTTCCTTTGTGTCGAGGACGATCCGTTTGACTCCGGGATATATATATGATATATATGTATACACACACTTGCACGCGCGTCGACTTTTATGCTGCTTTTTTATTTATTGGAGCGTTCGGTTTTTGGTTTATTTTTATTGGGGAAGCAGTTTTTGGGCGGAGTTGCCTTTTTGGGTGTGCTCGAAGGCGTTTGGGTGTTTTTGAGCAGACGATTTTTAAACGAGAGAGACTTATGAGGTAATTACTCGTTAGTTGTTAATCAGCCCTTTTGTTTCATTAGGAGTACTTAGTGTCCGAGATTATAAGCAAAAGTTTGATGAATTTTTGATTCACTTACCTACTGGTTTCATTAGTTGCGATTTTAAGAGCGGCGAAAAAATTCTTGCTAATCAGGAGCTTTTAAGCCGAGACTGTGTTATTATCGGCGAAATTGTGTATGTGTAGCATTCAATTTTGGGCGATAAAACCCCGCGAGAGTTGGTTTGTAAGCACAGGTTTGTCTTTCATTAGTTAGTTTTATTCCTTCCTAATTGGCTCATTAATTACATGTTGCTCGTCAGTCCCCACTATCTTCCCGTATTTCTTAGTTTCTAAAAATATTAATCATGCGAAGCATTTTTTTAATGAATGGTAATTAAAACTGATCTTTAGGACAAAAGATTTCAAATGAAGCCGTACTCTTGAAACATGTTGCATGACGTAAAGCAGCAGAGCAATAACTCAACTCTACGGTAACAAACTTATCAAATGTTGCACAAAACACCCTACAAAAAATTTAAGTATGTTTTATCCACATTTTACTGCATGCACTTTGTGAAGATCACGGACTCGACCTTTGTATAATGCAATTACATTTTGAACATAGTGCTTTGTCATTTGACATAAAGCAGAAAACCAATAAATCAACTCCCACGGTAACAGACGTATGAGTTGTTGCACAAAACACCTTACAAAGAATCTAAATATGTTAGATCCGTGTTTCACTGCATAATATTTATGATGAACAAGGACTCTACTCTTATATAATGCAAAATTTTGAACGTGAAGCATGCATGCACAAAGCAACATGCTTATGAAGCATGTTGCTTTGCCACTTGACGTAAGGCGGCAGAGGAATAAATCAATTCCACAGTAACAGCCGTATCAGATGTTGCACAAAACACCCTACAAAGAATCTATATATATTGAAACCGTGTTTCATTGCATGAAATTTATGAAGATGATATTTTTTTTGACTCAGCAGCTTCACGTATCTTATGAGATAAGTTCTGTGAACCGAGCCAAAAATAGTTTTTAATCAGTGTTTCTGGAAAGCTTGGACTCTACATTTATATAATGTAATTTAATTATGAAGTTTTCCAGAAGTACTGTTTAAATAACATTTTCTAGCTCAGAACGTATCTTATAAGATACGTCCGTTTCTGAGCCAAAAAATAATTTTCTTCATTAAGTTCCTGAAGTGAAACAAATGTATCTAACGTATTTGGAGTTTTCGTAGGGTGTTTTGTGCAACAACTGATACGTCTATTAAAATGGAATTGCTCGATAGGGACCCTAACCAGTATCGAAATTTTAATATATATATATATATATATATATATATATATATATATATATATATATATATATATATACACATATATATATATATATATATATATATATATATATATATATATATATATATATATATATATATATATATATATATATATGTGTGTGTGTGTGTGTGTGTGTAAATAATAGGTTTTTATTTATCAAGAAAAACCATATGAAAGTGTTTTAAACTCAAAGTTCTTGGAACTACTCTACTGTTAGAAGTTTAAAGAAGGACTTAACAAAATCGCAGACAAAAAGCAATTACGATATTAAACGATTAAATCGATAAAGCGAGTGAGACGATGGCAAAATTAATAACAAACTGAAATGCCTCCTATAAATAAATCTCATAAGTTTCTAAATGAATAAATTAATCATTTCGTAAAGTTCAATTTTTTCTTAAAAATAATGCAGTGCACAAAATTATTCCGCGTGTGTAAAGAACTTCAGAAAACAATGGTTACTAAGGCAACATGCTGGCAGCCATTTTGGAGCACGTGACCGTGACGTCTCAAGCTGAGAATGGTCGGAAGTCTAGCGGTCCAATCACAGAACGCCGAAGGCTAAAATTTTTTTAGAGGAATAATTAAAGTCCTGGTATCCTGTTGTTTTGTTTTCCGGAAAACGGGAGAGGAAAGTTTGTTGGTGGTGGGGGTGCAGTTTAGAGCGAAATTACGTATATAGAGTGGCAGCGGCAACCGGAGATTTTGTGATTGAGAAAAGAATAAATGGCAATAGGGAGAAAAACAAACTTTTGCTTTTTCAATTGGTTTTTCGTTAAAACTTACACAAACAAATGGGGATTGATTAGAAATGTAGAAAAATTATTTTCAATGCATTTTTTTCTAAATTTATTTTTTTTACCTCACACAGGGTTAGAGTAAAATAACATATGTTGAAGTAACAGCTATTGTATATAATGCTTAACGATCCACAACAAGTAATCCGAAAATATTTTCAGGCCTTGATGTTTAAAAGTTTAAAATCGTAATATCTGCACCATCATGAATACTGTGTCGTGAGCATCACTAAGTTTTCTTCTATCATTTCAAATGAATGCTCTATTTTAAAGAATTTTTAAAGAACGCCATCTGCTAGGAACGAATAGAGACAAAACCTTATTTGCATCAATTGATATTTGGAGTTCATGTGTTTTCCCTGAATCTTTGCATTACTTTCCGAGCTATGAGCCGGCTCAAAAGGAGAAACTTTAAAACTAAACCGCTCTCCTGGGATTCGTTGCCGCAAAAACTTTAGCACTGCCAGATACATACGAGGACCATTTGAGCACCAACTTTTGTTGTATACCTTTCATTACTTCTTGAAATGTAGTAACACGCTTTACAAATAAAAGGAAAAGCTCCATTCTCCCTATTGGCTCCGAAAATGTATCGTCACTAGTTTTCATCTGGGATGAGTAACTAATTTTTTGTGGAACCGTTTTAGTACTCTTTGCGATATAGCAGCCATGCTTAACAAGAAAAACGTTCTGTTGTGCTCCGTCGTTTACATCTGCTAAAAATTTATCAGACCCGTTCTCACTCTATAAACAACAATTTCAAAAATGACGAAGAAGTACTCAAATTTGAACATATCGGAGAGTCAAAATGGCTCCGACTTTGTGTATTAAAATTTGAAATATTCAAATACTTATCAAATACTTAAATCAACATATGCTCATTTTTGAGACCTTCGTGCTCATTTTTGAATATGTAGTAATTGCAAAATTGAGTATTAATCAAGTTATGTACTCATTTTTGAGTATGAAATAATTTCGAACACTACTCTTTGAAAACTCGGGTACTCATATTTGAAACAAAAGGTTTCAAGAAAATTTGAAAGCATGAATGTACTTATTTTTAAAAATTTCATTTTTCTCAGAGCATTAAGAGACTTGTATGCCAGTTTTTGTTTGAATAATATATTACTTCTTGAGACAAATCACTATTGTGGGGAGTTTGAGACTAACTGAAAATATGTTATTTCTACGGAAACCAAGTTGCACTAACGTGAATCGCAATCGTGTAAGACCTTTAGATACCTTATATCAGGTGTTTCCTGGTTTCCAAACTTTTCTAATTCGCTGCACCATTCAAAGAATTTGAATTTTTTCACGGCACCCTTCTCCATGTTTATCATGCATTTCGTATTAATACAATTGACACTTCGTGGCACCCTTTGCCTCACCTTGTGGCATTCTAGGGTTCCGCGGCACCCTCTTTGGGATCGCATACATTATGATGGAGCGTAAAACCTTCTTAATGCCAATAGTTTGAGTTATTAAACGATTTCAAACTAATTAGATTTTTTTTCAATTTTATGGTCAACATATTGACACCTTAAGATCCGAAGACTCAATAAGATATTTTTACTTGAAAAAAAAAGAGGGGAGGGGAGTGGATTAGATTTCGAAATGTGAACTTGTGTGTTGAATGCTTCATTTGAAAATTTAAAATGACATTGTTTTATAGCCAGAGATTCTGGTGTTTCAGAAAAGAAAATTTGGTCTCTAGACTTTACCAAATTTTAGAATTAATTTTCGATGAATTTCACGAACTCCCATATTGCTTGCCTCTTTTTATTTATATTTCCTAGCATTAAGTAAACGCAATAAAAAAATTTAATTCGATGCAATTATTTCTACCAGAGAAAAATTGCATATCTTTTCCAGAAACTGATAATCTGGAATGTTGGTTTTTGCATAATAAAGCAAAAAGCAAAATTAAAATCTGTTAAAACAATTTTTTCTCTTCAATTCTAAGCAAAATAAAGTCTTCCTTCTCTGAAGTGATAAATAAGCGATAAATTTCCTCAAGTTTCTTGTTTCTTATGTTTTCTCAAAGATTTTCTGTTTCATGTTTCATGAGCAATGATGCAGCATCCATGTTGGGTGCTGATCGTTAAAGCAAAAAAGATGATAAAAGACCAGCAGCGATTGGAAGTAACCCCCTCGCCTAACTAAGTAAAAGCTTTATTAGCAAAAGATGCAACATCCCCCTCATTGCCTAAAAACTTAGGATACGAAAGATGTCGGAAAACAGGAAATTATTATTAGGTAAACGTAAAAAGGACCTTTCGCCTCTCTTGTTTCTCCTCCCGTTACTCTCTAACCCCTACTAATTTGAGCGGCAGGCACATTTATGGCACGCAATTTAGCCCCGAAGGCGAGACAGAAAAGACCAAAAAACAATATTAAAAGATTAGAAATAACAAGCAAAAGAAAGAAAGAAAAAATAGTAAAAACAACCCCCGCGAAAGACGCGTAATTCGCGAAATTAATTGAATATGAAGAACTGTTAAAGACAGCACGGCAAAATATTATGTTAGAGTATTTGGTTCTGTCTTTTTCCTCTTCTTTTTCACGCCCTTAAACGGAAAAATTAACGTGCTTTCAGTGGCAACAGTTCGACGTTGACGGGCGTTGCCATAGTAACGATGGGGAAAATTATCCGCTTGTCCAATAAATTAATAAAAATAAGCGCCGGAGATTGGGTGTAAGAGAAGAAACGAAAACAAAACAAGAAAATAATGACAAATATTAAAAAAAACTGCATTATAATAATAATTTAACGGGTGTTATTTCCCAAAACCGCAAAAATGACAGAAGTAATTTAAATTGGACAATAGATAAACATCCAGCGCTTTAATACGCACGTCTCACCTATACTTTAATACGAATAGCAGATGTATGTACGTGTCGAGAAAAATTTTCTGACAAGTTTTATAATTGGTATCGGTTTTTAAAAGCTTTTTAAAAGGGACGAGGAAAAATTGTTTTCCAGTCGGACTTCCCATATTAAGAGCGAAGCAAAAAACAAATAAATAAAAAATGAAAATCCGGAGAATTTATTAGTCGTCGGAAATACGATTTCCAAAAGTTTGTCGCTTGGATATCTGAAAACTCGAATGAAGAAAAAAAACGTGTTTAGTGAATTAATGAATTCTTTAGTTTGGGGGCTTCGATATAATGTGAGGATGCGAGGAAAAAACAATTCCAAAGGCTTGTCAGGTGAAGTTTAAAATAAAAAATAATCTTTAGGTGATGAAACTATCTAGTCTGTCTTATTTTCTTTCTAATCGATTTTTTAAAATTAATACGGGAGTTTTCTTTCTTCGAACTGGTTTATTCTTTATTAAAATCGTTTCGATTTAGTTTACCTGTGTTGATAAGTCAAATTAAGTTTTTGAATTAGAGGGGATATCGTGTTAGATTTTTCGATATCCTGTAAATTATATTTCTTTTTAATTTCCTGTAATATCTAATTAGATAGTTTTTCCTTTCGCTGAAGTATGTTTCACTTTTGAAGAAAATTATTGTAGTTAAACAGAAACATTTGAGTATAAAAGCATTTCTAAAGAAACTGCAAATTACTAATTGATTTTAATATTTGCTACTACAAGATACCTACACTGTAAAAACGATTCAGAAACGTTCCTGGAAAATAATAGACAGCTGAAATGTGCCCAATTTCAGAAAGTAACGTATCTCGCTAAACCAAGGAATGTTTTCAGCTAAAACTCAGTTACCTTCTTGAAATTATAATGAGAAATCCAGAAATCTTCCCGTTTAAAGCTAGTAGTGTATCCAGAACTGTAAAGTAATCTTAGGTAGAGATAATATAACAGCTCCATAAGCAATATTGCCAGAATTGCAAGCAATGATTGCAATTCTTGCAAAGTTAAGTAGTCCAAAGACTTATTCGCTCCCTTTGGGAGCTTAACCAGTCAAACGAGTCGTAATTGAATTAAAGTCGATACACCTTATAAATACTCTCAGTTAATCTTTAAACTGGGAGCTATAAATATTTTTACAACAAAGAGAAGTCTGCATTCCTTCAACTTGTAGCCATTCAGGAAACTTTTTGGCAATGATACTTGATATTTCCAGGAACTGGATGAAAACCATTAAAATCCCGAAACGTTACACGGAAATACTCTGTAACGTGGCTGAAATTTTTTACAGTGTAGTGGTAAGAAATCGAGTTTTTTGACGTATAATTAGTAAAGAAAACTTAATATTATTTTCAAAAACAGAAAATAATTACAAATCTAATAATATTCGAATGTGAAGCAAGTGCATTTGAATATGAAGAGATTAATCAAAAACGACAATTTACAATAAATATTCGAACCGTTGAAGCACTTGATCTTCTTATTCATCAAAACGTGATGTTCAAATTGAAATTGGTTCTTTTAATTAATTTCAAAATAACATACTCTCTCTGTCTCTTCTGAAATGGGTTTTCATATGGTACTTTTAAAGTTACGTCATTTTTTGCGTATACGAAGTTACAATACGCTTAATTTCAATGGACAGACATTTTGCTGGTGAAAACAATGGCGAAAATTTCAAAGTATATTCTTTTCCCACGAAATATTTAACCAAGTTGCCGGGGGTATTCTCAGTTCTATGGTGATTGTGGAATTTTAATATCAATCTTGTATCAGTGAGTTTTCACTAGTAAATTTCGACGACTTTCTGTTCAGTGAGGTAAAAAGTGACGTAACTAATAGAAAAACTATCTTAGCAACAACAAAAAAAAGAAGAAAGAAAGAATCTGGCAGTTTGAGTTCACCTTACAACAGAGGTTCCCAAACTTTTCCGATTCGCGGCACTCTTTGAAAAATTAGAGCTTTCTCACGGCACCCTATTTTTATTGTACACTTATACAGTGGCCGCCGCCTATATGAATCACGTTTGTTCCAAACAGTTTTGATTACATAAAGCGGCTGATTCAATAAAGAGGCTTATTCAATAAAGCTGGATTTTGTTCTGTTTTTTGACAATTTGATTCATCAAAGCGGCTGATTCAATTAACCACTGATTCAATTAACGGGCGTCCTCTGTATATTAATACCATGAACACTTCACGACAATTCTGTTCTCTTCATGCGGTACCCAGTTGGGGACCTCTGCCTTACAGATTTATTCTGATATTGGTTGGTATTTACACAAAAATCAATGAGATGCTTCGAAAATTGTGCCATTTTTTTCTGCATTAATTTATTTTGTTTTATCATTTCTTTATTTATTTTTTGTTTAAAGGTTCCAAAATTCAATCAAACTGCTGATTGATTAAATCGTGATTTTCAAAGCAAATATATCGTAGTTTTCAAATTGATTTCTAATAGATCAGTGTCAGAGTAAAGCTCGAATAAAAGATGATGGTATTAATAAAGTTACTTTACTTCTTAACAATAATAGTGCTATTATTTTATTTATTCTTTTATCAAATGGTATTTGATCAAATTAAGCGTATAAAACTAATTTTCAAACTACCCCGGCGAAAAAAAAATTCTAATCATTTTCAGTATTACCTGCCAACAATATAGCCGATTGCAGACGATAAAAATTGTAGTGATAATGAGATGCCTTTGCCAATACCGCCATCCATCCCTCTCCACAATTTCCCGTATTTCCTTAATTTCAAAGAACTGCCAAGCTTATTCCTCACAAAGTGTGTGATGGATTTTTCATCGAAAAAGCACTAATAAATAAATAAGTACCAAACCTTGAAAAAATAAAAAAAAATAAATCAACGAGCCCCGTTCCGCCTCGTTATTGGCGTTATTATCTCGGAATTCCTCATTCTCCAAAATTTAAATAAACAATGTTAATAATAATAATATTATTAATATTAAGCTTATCGATTCCTTTGAGTCTTTGGAGAGCGCATAATAACAATAATTCCGACCAAAGAGTAGGAGGGGGGACGCAAAAAGGAGAACTTAAGAACAAATAAATAAATTGCGTTACCATCTTCCTTCTCATCCGTACTCTTCCTTGCCCCTACCCCTGCGAGTTTATTAAAATATCTCATTAAATAGAGAAAACAATCTTCGGAATAATCCGAATTATTCAAGCTCCAATGGTTAGATGAATAAATTTATTTTAAATTTCCTTTTTTGCTTTTTATATTTATCATTATTTTAGGGTTTTTTTGTTTTACCTTTTCGTAATTTTTGCGCTGCATCTTCCAAATATTGTCTGTCTTCTGCTGGGTAGTGGTTGAGAGAAGAATGGTGTAGTTCGCCGCTTCAGATACAAGAATGAGTCAAATTGGGATAACGAGCTATATATATAAATTGTAACTTTTTCTTAATTGAAAGCTTTCTAAAAAAATTCAGTCTCATTAATTTTTTCTCTGCAGCCATTATACCCGCGTAGCTCTCAACAAAAATACGCATTTTTTCATATGCAATAATCTCTGAGGTTGACGGCATCATTAGTATCCTTCATACGCTCAGTGTTGTTACTAGTTTTACTACATAGGATTGCAATTAATAAGCTAAGATAGAGTAGTATTAAAATGTGTTTTTCGTAAGTTATAAAAAAATAAATAAATGAATTTTTAATGTAGTTAAAGTTTACCTAACAGCACTATTCTAATGATTTTAGTTAATTTATAGATAATTCAACATTTAACTTGAAAAAATTCCTGAGCACTAATTAGGCAAACAACCTTCAAACAGTATTAGATTTTTTGTGGGTTACGTATAAGTACATCACTCGATATTCGTCTATATGTTTTGTAAACTTAATGAAAAAAATAAATCCTGCCCAACACGCTTACTATTTTTTGAATGTAAATAATAATAATAATAATATTAAAATAAATAAATAAAAATTGGTAAAAAATTAAGGCTTTGCTTAGCGTATTTTGAAAATTTGGACTCCAAATCAGCATAGGAGTGAATCGTTTTAATTTATTTATTTATTTTTTAAGTGCGATTTTTTAAAATTAACTTCTAGGAAATTTAGGTCAAGTTCTAAGTTTCTGTGTTATTATTTTTATTACTTGAAAAAAACTTGATGGTCATCAAAAATATATGCAATTCATTAGTCGAAAATAGCTAATTAACTATAGGAGAAATTTTTATTTTTCTAATTCTCGCCTAGTTTAAAGTATAATTCTAAGTAGTAGGTAATCGAGATGTTTTCAGATACTAAATATTAACGACATTTTTTGGAGGGGGGGGAGCAAGCTGAAAATATGCCTATAGCTTGGTAACTGATGAGAATTTTTTCTAGACCTCACCTCCCTTTCAATGTTACAATTTTTGGAGGTAGTACACATGGCACTCACATTAGATCCGCAGAGATGGATTCATTTGCCTGGTCCGTGTTATGCGGAAAAGATGCAAGATATTCCAGTTGAAGTTCGTAACTGTTTGGAACGTTTGCAAAAGATATGAATATCCAACGATGACGAGTGAATTATTGCTGGGACTATGACACGAAATACTAAGATTTAAGATGCTGTAAAAAAAAAAAATCCATAATGAGATATATTTATTTTCTGCTATTAAAATTGTTTGTGCGTAATAACTAAGGTAAAATCATTTATAAATAATGGATTTGTTTTTATTATTAGTAGTAAAACATTTTCAGCAGCATATAATTTTCCTCGGAACGTCCTAAAGATCTAGAAAAATTTTCTCGGAAAATGTATATTACTATTTTAAATTCAAGTATATTTTTCCTGCTCAAGCAAAAGTTCAAAGAACATCTAAGTGAACAGAACTGCATCTTAATTTCAAGGTTTTTAAAAAATTTTGAAAGTAGCGTGGTCCATGAGACCTCACGTTCCCTGTTATGTCCTACTTTTTTACCTCCCATGCTACGGGTTAAGCTATCACTTTCGCCTGGACTCTCAAAAAATGGGTTCCTCTGCATTTTTCATTACTTTAGCAGTTACCTTCCTCATTTTTAGTTATATTTTTGAAGTAGCCTAGGTAAATATTTTCTAGATACACAATCTGAGTCTGCCATTTGACTCCTTCTGTCACACTTAAGGGTGGCATAGGCCTCTGGTGCTACAACGTATTACCTTTGAAGATTCCATATGCAACACGCAGTTTTAACAGTGTACCTGTTTCCCTGACGTTTCCGAAAATGAGTTCCTATGCATTTCTCATTACTTTAGCTGTTATCTACCTATTTGTTGTTGTACTTTTGAAACACTCTAGATAAATATTTTCTAGACAAACAATCTTACAGAGAAGATTATAAACTCTAGAACACACTTTAAAAATCATATTCATAATAAAAAATCTTCTCTCACATGTTCTACACGATAATTAAATGCCGGAACAAGTCCCACGCATTGAAAACTTCATGTCCCACTTTTCCTCTTTGCCTCCTCCACTCATACATACCTATGCGAACTTTTCATTATTATTGGACTCTTTTAATTGTCCGATAGAAATTGCTTATTTAAGGCAGCCATCTGGAAGAAAGTAAGAAATTTATCCTATAAGTTTCTTTCTTTCTCTGCTTCGATCCCCCAGCCCTTTATTAAATTTTAGTTTTGATGGCTGTGTAAATAAAATGCCTTCTTTTTTGCAGCTTTTTCATTTCATTTATATTTATCCAGACATATATCTTACCTTGCGAAAGCAGGCGGCTAGGATTCCGTCGCAAGTTAAAATAAACTTGTTTTTGATTACGTTTTTTGAAATTAATTTTATATTAGAATTGCTTATCTTTTTGGATAATAAGGTTTCTTCTCTTGCATCTTTTGTAATGTTGTATTTACCTGCTCCTTTATTATTTTAGGTTAGATTTTCCATTATCTTTGCCCTAGAGGAGCGTTTAATGGAAAAATGTTTACGGATATTTTGATTATTTGAATGAAAGCAAAACTTGATTAATATGTATTGCATGTTCCGTAAACATATTATGATTAACATATTTTTTTTAAAAAACGCATTGTAATTGATTTCTCAGAGACGTAAAAAATGTATTAATTTATATGGTAATAGAATGTTAAATCTTTTTCCTGTCTTTTGCAAAAAAGATACAAATTTTCATTTTGCAAAATTTTTGCTCCGCCATTCCCTCCTACAAAGTACCTTGAAGATATCTTAGTTTTCTGATAGTTAATCGCTTCAAATTGCTGAAGCATAACAAGAGTTAACTATTTCTCTCCGGCGTTTATTTTTACTTTTATTTATTTACTTTAGATTTTGTTTTATGTTGTTGTAAAGAGGGCTCTGTTTTCATCAGTAGTTTAATATCTCCGTTTTTTTCATCTACTTCTCTCTCTCAATACTGATATCATTTTTAACGTGAAGTATTTTTTGTTACAATATAGGGTTTGAATTTACAGCGGTAGTAGTACTAGTTGTAGTAACAGTATATATATATATATATATATATATATATATATATATATATATATATATATATATATATATATATTATGCCTTATTATATAAAACCCTTTGCAAATTAGTCGTAGTGGAAAAAAAAGTTTGCAACTAATATTCGGAATTAGATATTTTTAAAGGAATTTTTTTTCGCTCTTATGCTAAAAGATATAATTAAATGGGACATCACTTAGCAAAGACATGCACATTTTAAAAATATAGAGAAATATCACTTTTAAAATGAGCGGCACCCATTGCAGCCTTAAATCAAGAGAGTCAAATGTAGAGCTATGGAATATAGAGCCCTTTGTAGGAGTAATAGGGTACTACTACTTCGTAAATAGTGTACATACATAGTCGCACCCGTTTATAGCGAGGCGGAAACAAACAAATAAAAAAATTTGCTGTAGCCGTGATTTCGTATTGAAAAGCTAAATAAAACAAGTTAAAACGTTAGGAGGAATTGAAGCATTATATTATAGCCATTAATTCACTATAGCTTTAAACGGGCACAGCTGTATATGTAAATAGTACTAAGTGCGTTTTACGGAGCTTTCTCGAAAATCTACACATGATCTATTTTTTAAGTTATTCAAGATAGCTCTAATTATATAACTTGCCCTGAAACGTGAAATAATTCAATATTCACTCCAATAGAATTATATACTCAATGGTCTTAATCGATCTCAGATACATAAAACGGAAACTGAGAACTATACATAGACCCTGCAACATTTACGCTGTAACTTATTTTAAGAAATTCTTATATGGTCCCTTACACGCACCCAAACGAAGGAGCTAGGACTAAGTTCGTTAAAAAGGGGCAAGAGATTGAGAATGGTGAGGGGTTCTAAAGATTTAAAAGGATGCGGAGCGAAAGCTTCGGGGGATATAAAAAAAAACTTCGACTTCAACTATCACGGCGGAGACGGAAGCCAAATGAGTGCATTTGGTCAAATTTGTTAGGAACTGAGGACCGGTTGATCGTAATGAAAGGGAACGCCGCTAAAGTGAACTTAAAAAATAGTTGGGGACTATCTTTTTCGATCCTCCCCCACCAGTGGATTTTTCCGAAATCATTTATTACGATCCCAGGCAGGTGCCAAGTCGGTACAGAAATGGAATTTATCACCTCAGGATTTATGGGGATTTCCTAACAGATTTAAATTTTTCCGTGTGATATTTTTTATTCGAAGTCGTATGTATTTTCAGCATTGTTGCTTTCTGTAAAGCTTAGATGGTGACTGTATTCCGCTACTAGTGAAGAAAGATGCATTGTTTATTTGCATTATACGCTGGTGCTTAAATGTTTTATATTTCCCTACCTTTAACGTGAGTTATAAATGCTCTATAAATGCAAGAGAAATTTTGTTTTCGTTATCGTATGTATTTTATAGCAAGTAATTGTAACAATAGCAGTCAAACCGTAAAAATAAAAAAATAAAAACTATTAAAAAAAAGTAAAGTCACTTAGCATCAGTTATGATGTAAATTTGAATCAGATTACTTGTTTTCTCTACTAAACTGCCTCTTCTTGTTACTCTACTTGTCTTCTCTACTTTCGATGTTTATATTTGATTTTTAAAACAAATGTGTATATGCATAACTGTCTTTCTTTTAAGCTAAGGCCCATTTAATTATTCTAATTAAGTCCATTTTAATTACCTGTTACTACATTAATGTAAGGTCCATTTAAGATTTGAGCTCCTTTTTTCCCCAAAAAGTTCCTTCCTAAAGTTCATTCTAATGATCATTTAAGCTTAATACTACTACTCGATTGATTATTTATTCAAAGCATCCTTTCATCACAGTCAAAATATTCTTTTAATGCAAACAATTCTGTAGTTCTGTTCATTTTATAGATGCATAAATTTTTTCATTCGACCGCAGCTTTTTTATCGGAACATCATTTTTTAGTGTAGCTTTTCTTAACTGGCTAGCGCAACGAGCAGGGGGCAGTGCCCCTTTGAGTCAAAATTTTACCTTTCCTTTTCCAAACGCCAAGAAAAACCGCCTTCGCCAACTGCCCAGCAGGTCCATTCCGCTTATAATCATAGCGAGCACTGGGTTTGTCGAGCGAAGCTATTAGAGTTCGGAGCCCCCGAATAGTTATTACTTTTTCTAGTAACCGCGGGTAAAAACTAGGAACTGCAGGGAGTTTTATTCTTCATTGCAATATTATACAACTCATTCGTAAAATATTTTTGGAAATGTATATCAATCATACATTGTCCTTTCCTTGTTTATTTGGATGACAAGTAGTGTTTTGGGATGCTACGATGACCATATCAATAAAATATATTCAAAATTAAAATTTAACTGTGTTTTTGAATTGTCATTATTTTCATTAAATATTTTTGAACAATCACGATTGCTTACAGTTTTTATTTAACCGTCCTTGATGTCCGGTTCCTTTTTCAGAATGGACCACGGACCTTTGCAGCACCGCCGTCCACCAGAGGACGGAGCTGCTCCTCTGGTCCTAGCCTCCACTAGCAGCACTGTCCACCAGAATCCCCTCCTCCTAGGCGGTGGCGTCCACGTCCTGCGTACACACACTCCTACATAACCACACACAAACAAGTCCTTACACACATACACACAAGTAACCGCCTAGGAGGAGGGGCAGGCTTGGGAGGACAGGAGCCGTTTCTAGAAACAATAGCCCCCAAAGAGTAGGTCCTGTCGCAACTCGTGATTGCGAAAAACATAATTTGAATTCAAAATGTCAGAATTAAAATTATATATACACATACAGGTAGTTTTCAAAATAATAGAAACACCTGTGAATAGAAGTGTTAATTATTTTAAAAGCTTGAAATTCGTAAGTCATCGATTTCGTAGAGTACTTGCGGTGATTGATTTCAGAGCGATATCAAGATGAATGTTTGAATTATCACTTTTCCTACTTTTAATTAACATCACTTCTATAGATGCGAACAACATGTTTTGAACTGCACTTAAAATTAAATTTTCTGACGTTCACCACCACCGCAATATTTCTTTGTCATTGCCAGAGTTTTCGCCTCACATCTCACAATCAGCCCTCTCCACAAACGTAAAATCCCCCACATTATGTCCCGCGAAAACATTCCTTTCAAATTTCAAATTTAAATTGAAAATAATCTCCATTTAATCTTTAATTACCCGATAATTAACTGCTGATTAACAAAAGCTTCCTTTCGAACATTTTCAACTGCCTCCACAGTCCCATATTCCAGTGGGCATTTTTTGCCCTCATACCTGGCCGAGAACCTTCAAACCCATGAGTATTTTTTTCCCTCTGTTAAATCCCTTACTCTCCCTGACTCCCTTTTTTTAAATCTCCAACTCTCTTCTTAAAGGGACTCAACGGGGCGTGAAATTGCGTCGTTTGCATAATGAAGGACGTCTCTTCATCCACGGAACCTCTCACTTTTTTTCACCATTTTCCCCCTTTTTTTTCCCCTACTTGGGTCTCCGACACCCTCGGTCTCCAAAATGCTGCCTCAGCTACTTTGACTCTGCCTTTTTTTTTTACCTTCTTGATTTTTTTTTCATTATTTTTTATACAGTAGAAGTTGAGAAAGGATTTTTTTTAATCCACTGTGTCTAAGAGGGGACAGTGACAAAAGCTCGCCTAAGGTGTCATTTATTAAGCGGTAGTTAAAAAAAGCGCTGTGTCGAAACTGTTTTCTGCGGTATTCATAATTTAAATGAAAATATGGAGTTCTCCAATTAATAAATAAAATTTTTTATTGAAAACCTTGTGTATAGACATATGCTCATTTAAACTCGGATACATAACATACTACGTCAAACATCTATTTACGGTGACTCGCTGTGAACACACTGTTTAATTTTCATCAGGTATCGAAGTCTTAAAGACGATTGCTTGTAAAATTGTAAACAAATATTTTATTGATAAACATTATAGAAAAACAAGTATAAACAGCAAAAATTATTCCAGACGTAAAAATACTTTGGAAATGTCAACAAAAGATTTCAATCGCTTTGAAAAAAGAGAGAGAGTTGGTGAATTTGTGACAATTTTTGACAAAGAGACTGTGGTAACAAGTGTGACATCACCCATTTTTATAGGGATATGTTTGTGAAAAATCACGTGACTTTTGACCAAAGGAGAGGGTGGGGATAAGGTGAAGAGTGACCCTTTGTAACAAAGGTGGGAGGGGTTCAAAACGGTGAA
The DNA here is from genome assembly GCF_026930045.1 of Uloborus diversus. Taxonomy (NCBI): domain Eukaryota; kingdom Metazoa; phylum Arthropoda; class Arachnida; order Araneae; family Uloboridae; genus Uloborus; species Uloborus diversus. The sequence continues at coordinate 117,871,783 of NC_072739.1, forward strand.
AAAAAGTATGATACCATTTATGACAGCCCCTTGGCAATACAAACAACTATAAGCCAAGTCATTCAAAAAATTCTATTTATTAATTTTTGATAATTTAAAATCGTGTTGCTTTTGTTTATTATTCATTAAAAAAATATTTAGAAAAACCAAAAAAAAAAACCTTGCTAAGGCGTTTGTACTGTGACAAAAAAAAAAAAAAAAGATGCAATGATAATTTTGTATGGTTCAGTTGAATAAAACTTTGATATACGATTTTCCTCTGATGTTTAATCCTCATAGCAGAAATTACTAAATGGAGCGACAAAGTCTTATCATTAGCTTAGCAATAGCTGAGGCAAATGCGCCAAGTCATGTACTTGGCGACGACGAATGGTTGACATATTTTACGTGAAACTAGTGAAAGAAACCTGATTTCTTCCAATGTGTAGTCTTAAAATGTATCACGTGACTTGGGATATTTGCTTTACGAATAAAAGTCTGCTCTCGCTCTATTTTATCTCTTCTCAGTGGTTTGATCAAGAGGTTATTTCAAGAAAACAGTGCACCCTATGTGCAAAAAGTTGAATGCACCTGCTCTTAAAAAAAAAAAAAAAAAAAAAAAAAAAAAAACAGTGATGGAAATTAGAAATTAGATTAGAAAATGTTCTCAGATAGCATAGGGCTATCTGGAAAATTATGCAGTGGAGCTACGATGAATAATAATAAAAACTTGCCAAAAGTGGATATCCTTAAAATAACTTTTGAACATTCGCCGTAATTGCTATTTGTAATTTAATATTTCTTTTTGATTTTATTCTCTTAACATATCTTCCATGTTTGATAGAGCTTTCATTTTCTTCCGTTTTTTCAGTACATTTTAGGCTCAATATTGCTTCAGTAGAACGTTTAGAGACTAAATATTAGCATTTTTAAGAACGAATATTTTTCCCACTTTTGGAATTTGTGTTTTGATTTTGTCTTCTTTTTCGAACAAAAATATCGATTAAAACTACAATATTTCCTTCTACCGCTTTACGAGTAAACATTTTTTTCTTTCTTAAAGTTTTACCTTAACTGATTCCGCTGAGGGAACTAAACCTGGTCATCTCCTCGGTTTAGAAGCTAAATGTATTTCATAAGATTTAGCCAACTATCTTTTGTTATCTTCAACTTTAAGAACTAAATATCGTTTCCTTTAAAACCCGAAAGACATTCCAATGAAACAGTCTTCCAAATTTAAAGTTAGCTTTCGCTATCTTCCTCTTAAAATAATTTTTAAAATTAAGTTTTAATAGATATAAGTTTATCACAAGTATGTTGAAATATGTACATACAAATGAACGAATTACTGGCGCATCAGAAACATGTTGCACTTATAATTCTATTCTCCACTTATTAAAATTTCAAACTTGAATAGTTGGAATTCAAAGAGGCCAAAGTAAACATTCAAATTAAATTTTGTTTTCCCTGAAGGTTAGGTGATTCAAATAAATAAACAAATAAAAATACTATTTGAAAATATTCGCATAATTTCATGTTAAAATAACCGAAAATTTTACGTATTGAGCCACTTGAGTCGTCAAAAGTTTGGGTTCGATTTTTCTAATAAAATTAAAATTGTATTTACTCTTTGGGGGGTCTTATAGCAAGCTTCTAGATTTCATGGTTTCCTTTGCCTCTACTCCCATGGATGCAATAATAAATATACGGTAGATCCAAAGCTTAAAAAACAGAAGTTTTGGATTGTGTTTTAGAAAAAAAAATGGTTAAAATATAAACCCAAAACACTTGTAATTGACCAAAATAGATACAACAGTAACTTTGGAAGACTAAATAAAATAATTGAAAGAATTACCATTTTGAGTTTTTTATATTCAAATTAACCAGATTCAACTGAATTAAATGTTCTCTTTTAAAAAAATAAATAAAAATAAAATACTGCACTATCAAAAAAACATAATAGGTTCAACTCTGATTTCGTCAAAGATGAAACGAGTTGGATTTTGTCTTGAATCTAATATAAAGGTATGTGTCTACCCACAATTTACGACGGTGGGCATTTCCGTTTCGTAGCGTCAAATTTGGTGTGACAAAGGACTGCAAAGAAATTGCCCAAATGAGAAACAAAATAAGGAACGTTTTCCAAAATAGTAAAATAAAAAAGAAGAAAAAAACAAGCAAACTCAAGAAATTCTATTTCGCTCTAAGGACAATAGTCTACTTGAGTGATGGCGGCGCAACATTGAGAAAATAAATTCTCCAACATAGGGTACGCAGCAAGGTAGGGTAGGAAAGGAAAGGAAGGGGAGACAGAGAAAAAAATAGAATGAACGAAATGTAATACCTAATGACTTCAATATAAGACCAGGAAAGGAGGGGTTTTGTGGAATCAAATCTTTTTTCCCGGTGCGCTTGAATATTAAAATCGCTTCCACTTAAAATCGGACTCTGGAAGAATCTGGGAAACCAAACGACGCGATCTTAATGCCACACATTCATCACCCCACACCAAGGATTCAAGAAGGAGACAGAAAGAGGAGGGAAAACAAAAAAAGAAATTGGGAAAAAATCACACCCGTGCGCTATTGGGTCCGTGGTAGAACCCATAACGATAACGCCGTATCCTTCCGCCCTAGCGGAAGAAGAGTCCAGGATAAAAACCCGATTTTCCGTGAACTTTCCCGGGATTTTCATATTTTACTTTTTTCTGACTTTTCTTTCTCCACTTATGGGGCATGACGCAATAACCCTTTGGTTCTCATAATTTTTGGACGAATGACGGGAAAGTGAAAGGATGGATCGAATGCTTTCTTTTCTTTTTCCCCCCAAGTCCTCCCCTTTACCATTCATTCGCTATGGACACTGAGCGTGAAGTACGAAATGACGATTTAGGATCTAGATCCGACCAAGAGGAGTAAAAGTTTAGATTTAGGATGTTGGGCTGTAGAGTCAGGGCGAATGTTTGCATAAGCATGAAAATAATAAACCATGGGTCGGCAACTTCTTAAATGCAATTTATTTAGGGTTTTTTTCCCCCAATATTTTCTCTTATATCTTTCGTTTTAAATTCATATGGAGATCAAGAAAGTGTTATTATGTACCCATTTCATGCGATAAAGAAACTTTATCGTCTGACTGTTTTATGAGTTAAAATCTTCTTGTGTGACTTATGATCGAAGAAGTAGATGTTATTATTTATTGTAACTAAATATTGTTAATAATAGCTGGACTTCGTTTTACTTTTGAAACTTCAAATTATGCTTAAAAGTTTTTTAAAATTTTGTTGCTACATTTATTATTTTAAAATACTCATATATCTTTCATTTTAACTTCACGCGGGTATTAAGAAAGTGTTAGTATTTACCCATCACAAATACTGAAGAAATTTTATCATCTGAAGAAGAATTTAATTGTCTTTTATGTGACTTGCAATCAAAAAAATTGATGCTAGTATTTATTTTAACTATATATTTTTCATAACAGTTGGACTTCGGTGTGTTCTTAAAGTCTCATAATCGCCTAAAATTTTAAAGAAATCTTGATGAAAGATTTATTATTTTCCAATACTACAAATGAATCAATCTTTATTTCTTACCTTTATATCACGTTTTTAACTTTGATCGAAGATTTGACTTGTAAATTACTTAAGAATTATAATTCATAGTATTGCCAAAGCGGAAGAACTGTTTAATTTTTTCAGTTAGAAAAAAGTAAAACTGATACAAATTACTCCATCTATTCGCAGTAAGTTTAAACGAAAATAACTAAGCACATTTTTTAAAAAACTTTTTACGTTATTCTACTTTTGGTTTTTCAAATAGTTTGTAATATTCTTCCCTCTTCATTATATGTTTTTTGAAAACGTCTCTACTTTTCTTTTTTGTTATCATTTGCATTGTATAATTTACTAATTCTCATTTATTATATTTACAAATCTAAAACTTTGAAATTAAGGAAAACGACTAAAACTATAAACATAAAAAAATTCAGTGAAGTTTAAAAAGTATTGACAATGTGTGAAATAAAAATACAGCTCGTTTGTGCGTTAGACAACATATTTGAAAATAGAAAACTTAAAATTTACTATGTTATATTCCGATTTATTGTTTGTGACATTGCTGCCATTAGTGGATTGATTTTCGTTAATAAACTAAATTCTTCAAATAATGGTTATTAACCTAAATGCAATTTTGGACTTGTTAAATTTTGAACTAAATATGTGATGTATACATTTTTTTTTCAAGACCTTGATTTCATTTTCTGTGTAATTATTTTTGCAGGTATGTGGTTTCTGATACTAAAAATTATGTTACTCCTGTTAATGGACAAATGAAACGTCTGATGTCGTAAGTGAATATTAATAAGTTTTCTGCTCCTAATCTAAAATTAAATTTTTTTGAAGCATTGGAGTACGTTTCAAAAAAAGCTTCAAAAAATCTTCAAATCTTACTTGTTCACAGTACAAAGCGGAAATTGAATTTCTAAATTTTTGAAGGAAAATTTTAATGTGTATGTCTTTTGTTTTAAAATGTTTAAAAACAATAAAAAGAATTCAAAGAAATGCATTAAGAAACCGTCTATTTTTTGAAAATTATTTAGTGTATACATTAATTAAGTGCTTGTTAATAGCAAACGTAAAAATGTCCTTATACATTTGTATTTGAGTTTAGTATTCTAAATCCTCCTTTAAAAAAAAAAAAAAGTTATTCCTCATCTTTTTTATAAAGCATGCAGTATAAAATTCTTTTATTATTATTATTATTCATTTATTTTTATTTATTTATTTATTTATTTTATTTATTTATTATTATTTTTTTTTTTTGTTAAAAAATATCTATTATTTTCTCTGAACCGTGAAAGTTGTACGGTTTACCTGCTCCTATTTCATAAATTAAAGAAGAATCTGAAAAAAAAAGAGAAATGGTGAAAAACATTTGATCTACTTATAATATGAAATATAAAAATGACTTGTGAGCAAATTTTGAAGTTGAAACTTATATTACAAACGACTAGTTGCTAAAACTTCGTTTCCAAATGCTCTCATTTTAACTAAGAATTCCTGTTTATCACACATTCTGCGATGTCCAACAAAGTGCTTACATTCAAATTTCTCAATGCTTAATGCCGTAAAATCGGCGTTTACCGATAACTTTTGAGATTGTTTGACTTGTAAGTAACGCAAAGTCAACAACTATATTCCCCCTGGAGAGCTTAACTGGGTGGCTAACAGCACGAATGTAAGCAATCTGCTGAAGTCTGCACAAAAATTCCACCTAGTTCCATCGTTCTAGTTAGTCGTTACGAAGACCAGCCGAGGAGAAGGAAAAGATAGGGGGGTCGCAAATTTCTAAACAAGGACGCTGCCAATCGGATTCAAGCAGAAATCGCTTCGCTTGAAAAGCAACCGGATAAATCCTTTGAACACTGGGAATAACATCATCGCCATTTTGGGACCCATGCTTTAAAACTCATTCAACCAGGTTAGTTTGTTAGTAACTAGCCAAACCCAAAGCAAAATATCCACTCCCTAGTGTTTTCTCTTTGGGGTTGCCCATAAATGTCACACTTTTTCACACACCCCCACACTATCCACACAATGTCACACGTCACTTTACCCCCTTCCCTTCGTCCTGTCCTACGTCACGCTTTTTTTCATAACCATATTTTCATAAAAAATGCGTGGTGACATACTTCTTGTTATCCTATCCCTCCTTTTCGCCGCAAACTGTCACAATTTCGCAACCTCCCCCCCCCCTTAAAGAGCGACATCATTTGTGAGTTACCAATTTTCAAAATTCTGAAAAATCTTGTTGCAGAATAAAATAAACAAGTAGATTACTGTGTAAGGAGAAGTTTTGCAAGTTTCCGATGGGTTTTTTTGTAACGTGATCATTTATCTGTTGCCATTTGACAATACATAATAATCTCAAATCTTGTGCCACGTACCTTAGAGAACTACATATGAGAGATACTCACATTTGTAAGTCGAACATAAACAAATTTCACAGAAAACACGATGAGTTTGTTTCCCTAAACTTTATGTCGTTAAAAATAATTCAGATGAGTATCTCAATTTAATCATATTACATATTTCACTACTCATTTTAATAAAATATAAATATCTATAGTTAGTTTAGCATGTACGACAATATTACATATGATTTTAAAATTAAAGCAAAAAACCGAATTTCAAAACCGATTCTTTATTCAAAGGTAAAAACACATTCCAAAAGAAAATATTTTCAGACTGTTCGAAATTATTTTTTAATGTTTTTTTTTTACTACATTCGTATGGGGCCTTCTTTATGTCTTCATCGTCACTTAAGATAAATTAACTTTAATATAAATGTACTACACCAACTGCGTCATTTAAGTATTGATAAAAACAGTCAAATATTGTAATTGAATCCGGTTATAATTCCGTAATCTTGTTGATATTTTAATTTTTTTCAGAAAAGAATGGTATCATGTGAGTAATAGACTGATGTGATGCTAAATTTCAGATATTTAAGAATTTGAGAAATAGAGTTTCGTGGGAAAAAGAAAAAAAGTTGGCAGTAGAACCTTATTCTTTTGTTATTATTAGGAAACAAATAAAAATATTTACAAATAATTTTCTGCATTGTCTAAAATCTTTTTATAGAGCCAACTACACTTGTTGTAGTCGCCATTGAGTGCAACAAAATGGCTGCTGTTCTAGTTCGTCTGTACCTTACAAAAGGGTAAAAGATGTGTGACGCAATATCGCGCGCAAACTGATTGCGGAAGTTAAGGAAAAGGGGCTTCAAACATAAAAGACTTTGAATCGATGAATGGGGAAAAGGGGATATTAAAGGGTTCTAAAGGGGTTGGCACTGGGGAGGAAGAGGTGCAATTAAATTGTTCTAGATAGGGTGGAGAATATTTCAAGTAGGGTGGGCGTAAATGCAGGTGGGAGATTTTTCTCTACGCTTCAAAAAGAGTCCTCTTGCATCACATGTGGTTTTGCAAATTTGATACTGATGTTCATATTAAATTTATATCCTTTGACTGGACTTTTTTTATCAATTATTTTTTAGTGACTTGGTTTTACATTTTTTCAAAACTGCTCAAATGTTAAATTTTAAGAAACATTACCCCACGTTCTTGTATATCCTTGGATCATACTCCGTTGTGCTTTAGATCACATATGATACTAGTTTAAACTTAAGTTTTATTTTGTTAATCTTAAACGTTAACTTAAGCAGATTTTTGCTGGATAAATGTACAAAATATTTGTAAAATAAAAATGTACATTTACTTAACTTTAATAAGTTGTAAAAACGAAATCATAAAGGTCAAATTTATATTTTACATTAAATGTATTAAAGTATTTGTAAAATGAAAAATGTAGAGGAAGTGGTGCAAATGTGGAAACTCTGTTTTAATTTTGGTGTATCTAGTTTTTTTATCAATGAAATTTGTCTAAATTCTGGAAAACACTTCAAAAAAAGATTATAACAATAACCGCTTTTGGATTTATGCAAAACATTACATTTACATTATATTAATATTAGTTAATAATAAATTGAATCTTTAACCCGATTTTCAAAATGTGCTGGTAATGTGGAAACATTTGTTTTCTGGATAAAAACACTAACTAAAAAAATTCATACATAAATGTGTATTTACTATATGTAGCAAAACTGATATAAAGGCTTAAGAATTGAACTTTTTTAATAAAAAAATAAAATGAAAAAATAAATAAATAAAATAAAATGTTCACTAGCAAAAGTCACAAATGTAATGATAATTTGCACATTCAGCGCACAAAGTATGGCACCAAGACTCACAAACCAAACATCTGATCCAAAGTTCCCCTTGAACATCATTCGAAAAATTACCACATTACCCCCAGTGTAGCACTTCAACATTATCAGCATAGCCATATTGAACTATGAAGATAAAACTACGCTATATTTTCAAGCTAGGAATCCACTTAATTGTACCAGATTGTAGAGTACTTTTTGCTTAACCAATAACTGCCTAAGTACTAAGAAATAGCTTAATGGGACTATGTAATAAGGAAGTTTTCGATTTTTCAATTTTATTTTTATATGATAGAGTAACATGTATGAACATCATAGGTGAAAAAATTTTTGCGATACGATTAGTAGTTTTTCTTAAATTAATTTTTAAAGTTCAAGCGCTTCTGACGTCAAATGGCATAGGAAGTGACGTCATGCGCTCTTCCGATTGGGGAGAAACCGAAGAACGTGCATTCGACTTCGAAGACGAAACTTAAAAGGCTTATCTCCTAGCATTTAACTCCTCGCGTTTCTGGAACATTAAATCTCTCATCCTCTCGGAAATATTCGAATATCATGATTGATGTTACATGAGGAAGATTATTTAGATTGTGCTTTAACGAATCCGGCCTCCATAGTGTGTTCAAAGGGATTATTGAATTTCTAAAAAATAAAAATATCAGCGCGCTCAAAATGTCCCTAGCGAAAACAAGGGATCTTCGGCGGAAGGCTGCCCATTAGCGCCCTGTGACGTAGGCTCGTGACGTTTCAGAGCACTTTTGCGCGTGGATTTTTAAAAATCCATTAAAAATCAATCATAGTGTTTTAAAATTCGGCGATGGTGATTTTTTTAGTTTTGAGGGTCAATTAACAATATCCAATAGCCAAAATATGAACATTTAATAGGTTGCAACTTCCTATTAAACCAACTTTAAAGACTTACTTCAAAAGTTTGAAAAATCAAGAAAAACTTAAAGCAACAACTTCACTGATAATATACCACGAGTTGACTACCAACTCTCCTACAGGCTTGATAAACAAACACAGTAACAAGTTGATGAGTTCACCGCAAAAGTGCAACGCCTCATAAGCCGTACAGGTTATGTTTCCACATTACCAACACGCGTCCACATTTGCACCACTTCCTCTACTTTCTATTTACATTAAAAGCATCTAAACCTGAAATCATAAATGTTCAATTGATGTTTTATATTAGCTTAGGTAGTTTAACCATTACGGATTTTTCATTTACAACAAATTAAAGTAGCGTTCAGTATCCCAGAAGACTTAGCCAAGCAGGATAGCCTTACATACTAAGAAATTTCGTGTTCATCGGAAATCAAACGCAGTGCGTTGGTGAAACAAGAGAAGTCTTTTGTACAGAGTGGAGTAAACTCAGCAGTAAATTCGTCCATAGCGTTTCGTAATATTGATACAGTTGAGCCTGCTTATTGGAATATCGCTTAAAATAATATCCCGCTTTATGAAATATTTTTCACTGTACCAAACACTGTAATTTGACATTTTGATTATGGACAACGAAATATCCCGCTTATCAGAATATTTTTTCAAAGCAAATTGGCTATTTCATTAAGTGGACTGGACTGTAGCATGATATATTTGTACAATGAGATTATATTTTAAATAAAAATTAAAACTTCTTGTTCTGCATTGTACTTATAATTTTTCCTTTTTTTATTAACAAAAGATTCCTCCTTATTAAGAGTGCATTCGAACAATTATAAATTTCAGAAGGAGAACTTATAAGATTTGGACGTGTCCCACGTAGATTATTTTATTTTAAAACTATTCGAGCTTTAGAATTTTTACGGAACTAAATCATTTGAAAGTATCAATCGAAATCTGAATTATTTGAAAGCATCATTCGATAACTGATCACTGAATCATAACATGTATGCAAAAATTTCCTTCATTGAACTGACATGAAAATATAAAACCATTCGAAGCCAAATGATTCCTTTTCAAACCAACCTTTCTATAACCGAGAGAGCATTTCATTTATTTTAGAAAAATAACCAGAAATCGAAACTTGATGATCGAATTATCGAATGATTCTACTACGGTCAATCAATTATTCCCATATCATTGTGGTTTTTCGAATAAAGTTCATTAATTTGTTCAACTTAAATGTTAATTCAAAATATGGATTTTTTTAACACCTATAAAAGCGTGTTTTATGCATTGAAGATATAAAATGCGCTTCAAATATCAAGCGTATTTTCTCACTTTTTTTTTGGAATAAAAGTTGAGCAGCGTGGAATATGGAGGTTTTAAAATAATTAAAAATGAGTTTTTTACTTTTATTGATTTATGTATTTATTTATATTTTTTTTTTGGAATGTAAAATGTGAAACACAAAGCGTTAAATTCAAAACTTTACACATCTCTTCTCTCCCCGTCATTTTCCATTTCATCCTTGGAAAGTTTTTTGCTTAATTAAGTTATATTACTGCATTTAGCTTTTTCTCATATTTCGCTCCTCCAAGATGAATTTCACTTCTCGAAATGAAAATATCAAGCTGTATTTTAACACCTTGACAAAACCCAATCAATATCTCTAATTCAACATAACATATTGGTTAGTATTCTCAGCTTAACTGTTCCATAATCCGCCTCTGAGCTTTAACAAAAACATAAAACTTTTCTCAAAAAACAAGAGAAAACTGAGCCATCTTCTTAAAAGCCGCTGTCTAGCTGAATCGGAAAACAGACCCACACTCGCCCCGACACGGCAACATACGCTATAAATCAAAACTCAGCGCAGACCTTTTTAAAAATGCAACAATTCCAGATAAATCACTTAATAATGGCGTATGGGGAGCTACAAGAGAACGCTTAACACTCAATATTGCCGCAAACAATGGGCCAAGTTCGAAGAGTGTGGGGGCCAAACAAAGATGAAAAGGGTTGGGTATTGTTGTCGATATCGCTTATTTCCTGAAGTCCTACACACAAGTTACCAATAAATCGGTGCACAACAAACAAAAGGTGCAACAAACTGGAAATCTGTCGGAAAATTAGAAAATATTATTTTGGTTCTTTTGGGTAAAAGTCGCTAATATTGAATAATAGGTTGGCGTTATCTTAAGCTCCGCTTAATTCGTTGAAATCTGCCATGGCATGTTGTAACTTTTTTCCCCTTCTTTCGGCTGTTTAAAGGGCTAAGAGGAATTTGAGAATATTTGTCAAGTCTTTAGTTCAGTAGTTCCGTTAATTAAAGTGCTGAGAATGTTCGGATTTTTTGAACGCTGTTTTTAAATTTTGCTTGTAAAGGTGCGGGGTATTCTTAAAGCATCTTGAAGCTTATTGAATCACTTGAAATAAATAATAGGGAACAGTGACTTTCCAAAACAATGATAATTTTAAGTAGAACAGGTATTTTAAGTAGAATTATAACTTTTGTTTTGATGAATTTCGAATAAACATGTTGTTTAAGAGTACAATGTTACTATGTATTTATTATCCTGAAAATTCTTTAAAAAGAAACCGTAACCTCATAATACTTGATCAGTGCTTAGTTCAATGCTTCTAATTCTTGAATCATTTATTTCAGAAATCAGTCAAACGCCTCTTTTTCAGGACGGAAAATTTATATCATCATATTTTAAAGCGTTCAATTTTGATGACAATAGTTTTTACTGTAAAAATACACCTAAATGTGTATCCTTTTCAGTTAAAAATTTTGAAATCCTCATCGAAAAATTTAATAGGATGCTAAAAATTTTTTTTGGAATTTTTGGAGCTTGGTGCATGACGTGTTTCTGAAATAAACAGCTCATTTAAGATGCTCTAATTATTTTTGCCGTTTTCAATTATTTATTTTTTATTAATTATTATTTAAAAATTACTTATTTACGGGTTTTCCCTCCATGTCGTCAGCTAAACCAAATCACAAAATAAAACTGCACAACAATAATAATATCTAGCCCAACATGTTATTTAATTTGGATCTATAAACTACGTTGCATTGCACAAAAACTTTTTGCAGCGTTTAATTTTACTGAACTATTTAAATTTATTAAAGAGATCTAATATCAAAATACTAGAAAGAAAAGTACTATACAAAATGCGATTTTTTTTTCTTTTTTTGAAGTATCAGGCGAATTTTCTGGAAGATTTCTAAAATTGGTTGCCATATAATGGTTGAGAAATGAAATGGTGAATGCGTCTATCCCTTTAGAATATTACAAATGGAATAAGATGAGACTAGTTGGGGCACACATAACTTGACAGCATTGTGAAGGTCATTCTGGTCCTAATCACACCATTACGGCGCTGACAGGTCAGATTTGCTCTAAATAAAGTTTCACTGCAGAAAAAAGTGATATTTTTTTTCCTGCACAGAATATTCAATTCATTTATTAACCACTAAGTTATGCATTTTGATTTATTGAGGAGCATACTGCAAAGAAATAGGTGTCACAAAAAATGTATTAAACGTCATGAATTATGAACTAGAATTCTTATTATTATCAAGGTGATTTTACAAAAACAAAAAAGTTTTAAATATCACCCTTTTTTAATGTCTCTTATCATACTTTATTATTGACCTTATATTTTAATACACTTGAGTACAACTAGTACAACTTCATTTTATAAATTTAGGCTACAACATGTAACAATAAAATTTATAAAACTGATAAAAATACTTAAGACATATGGGAAAATTCTTTCCTCATCAAAAATTTGAATGACAACATTTGTCTAAAAAGAACACATCGTTCATAGAGTGTAGTGACTGCGGAGAAGAGAAGAAAAGTGACAGGATACTTTTCGGGGGAGAACAAAACTTTCTAAAATTATAATTAATCACAGATGAAGCATCGATTCATCTGTCAAGAATCGATTTCATCGCTTAATCGAAAATCCCATAAGGCAAAAAGGTGTTAAAAGAATTAGGTAATCCATCGGCCAGACATCGACTCGGCAAAGTCGGAGGACAATAGCGGGCGACATATCGATAAACACAATGTTCCATCGATTAATCAAACAGAGGAAGTCGATTTCCTCGCTTTCCGTATAATATAGTGCAAAAGGGGAGCCCAGAATCTAAAACACAGGGAGAGGGATGGGAAAAAAGTTGAGAAATACATTTCGTGGGAAGGGTGGGGGAAGGGGGTTGTTTGAAACAAAAGAAAGTTTTATTTTTATTTCTTCTACTTCACAAACCCAATCTGACAATTTGTTTCATTGGCTGTGTTTTGTTCTAAGGGGAAGGGGATGGCACAGAAATGGATGTGTTTAGTTGTAGGACGTGGTGAAAAACTTTAATTTCCAAATTGGACAGTAGGTGATATCGTCGATACTGCTTTTTGGGGAATCTTTTTACTTGTGTTTCCGATGGCGTTTGACATTAACTTTTCCCCATTTGTTGGTGGCTCCTGATGCAATTGATTTTATTCATTCGTCTGTCCACGGGACATGTTGCTGTTGAACGGGGAATTTGTGTATGTGTTCTTTATCCCTCTTCCCTCTCCTTTTTATTGATCAATTGAAACTGAAAAAGATAAATGAAAAACTTTTTTTCTGATATTTGATAAATATGAGATATATCTGATAAAACTATAGCTTTCGGAATTGGTTTGGAAAAAACAATGTGTATCTATTAATATACACATGTTTGTCGAAGACTGGGCAAAAACACGTAGCTGTGCAGTCAATAGTCTCAAACAATATTGAGAGCGGTTAGGGTGGTATTTTTCCATCAGATATGAAAGGAATATTGACATTCAGTGATACGAAGGTAAAATTCAAAGGTTGTAAGAGCATTATGCTTTTGACTGTTTTTTATTTTTGTTATTTTTTTCTTTATTAGATGAAGTTAAAGTTTGCATTATACGTACTACAATGCTTTAACTTTATAGCTAGATACATTATAATGAGCGAAATATTTAGCGAAGTTCTCAGAGTTTTAATACAATATTTTAATTTTTCACATACATCAGGGGCGGCATTTGGGAGGGGCGAGAGGGGGCGGTCGCACCCCCAAATTTTTCGACCAGAAGGTTAAAAATTAATAAATTCAATTTATGTAAATCGCAAATCAATGTTCACAAGAAAAATTCTCGCCGATTCTCAGAAAAAATTGATAAAACTCAATACATTTCCAGACAAGAGCGCAAGTGTTTTCGGCTATTTGAATAACGGCTTGGGAGTTTCTTGAAGCATTTGCTGAATGCCGACCTTTTCAGAACAGAAAATACTAATGGAGACTCATGTTTTATTTTCACTAAAGAAGTAATCTTCTCAGACAGGCTAAATATTTCATACTTGTGTGTTTAGCATAACGGTGGCGCATTCAATATGAGAGTCCCGTGTGCCTGCATGATTTTTCACAAGAAAATTCCTTGCTATTTCGCATTCATTGTTACTCTCATGTTTTTAATTGCATGTTTGTTTAATGAATCTTCATCGCTTTCTTCTGATAGAAGTCACATTTCAGCTACTCAATGAATAATATACTTTCATAGAAACTTCTTAAAAATACGCTTAAAAAAATATATATCTATCGCACATCAACAAATACCTTTTCTGCTGGGGCTATTTAATTATGTAATCTCGGAGTGACACAGGATGGTCTTCAAAACTCAAGAGTTAAAATCATAAATAATCATAAATACCCTTCTTAAAATTTCAGAGTAGTGATTTGACGCCTGAAAGAATTACTGGGAAATGACTCTTTCAATGGTGAAAAGGCTGAGCCTTTTAACATGCAGGACTTCGTTTAAATTTTTATTTATTTTGTGTGTATTGTAGAGAGTTTTTGAACAATGGTTTGCTCTATCAAAACATCTTCAATCCGATCATCTTAATTTTCGGACTGTTCAAGATTTAGTTCAATTTGCAGCTTAAACTTAATAATTTTTGTACAGATGTATATTTCAACCAAGACTGGAACTTTTCAAAAGAAAAAAAAAAGTTCTCCAAGTCAATTTTATATTTAAAAAAAAAAGGAAAGAAAGAATGTAGAAGATTTGATATCAATCCATATGATGTTAAGTCATGACATTGATTTAATATTTTATGAAAATTATGAAATTAAATAATTATGAAATTAACACACGATTTAATGTTAAAAGTTTTTGCTTGGGTGATTTTAAAGAGCAGAATGCGAAGGGTGTTCTTACATAACTTTGTAACTTCAATTATTTTTTAACTATTCCTATCTTCTCGGCTAGTAAAGAAAGATCATTTTGTATCTTAGGAAATTAGAGAATTATTTTTGAAGAACAATGGGGGGAAAAAAAGCTTTCAATTTACTGGAAAAAAAGCCCGACACTGGGCATTGATGGATTAGTAACAAGATTTCGTGTTCTTCCGAATTCCAAAAATCATGCATTAAAACTTTACTAAAAGATTCAAGTTTAAATTGTTCTTAAACCCTAATTTTCATTAATATTAAGCTCATTTTATGATCCATTCCCGCTAGCCAATATGTGTTTTTCTCCACTCTGAGGTAACTCAGTTTTAAGAAACTCGACCCCCCGAATGAAATGTTGAAATGCCGCCCCTGACATACATTATTCATTAATTTTCAGGTAAAATTTAATTTTTACTAATCTGGACCTAGATTTCAAGTATATATCTGATTCCTTCACACTATCTGTGTACCTATAATTTGTCATTTTTGAACTAAAACAATAGCTGTAGAATTTTTTGCTGTTGAGTCCATTATCTTAATAAAATGCTCATTTGATTTTTTTAAGGTATCATTAACAGTTAATTATTTTGAAACTAGATCATATTAAATGAAAAGATTTTTTTTAATTCTACCTCATTTGAAGATTGAAAAAATTGATAAAATTGGTAACATAGATTTAAAAGTTTTTCTAAGTCAATCTACTCAGTTAAAAATTCTAAAGCTGTTAATCTCATGAAGAAACGCGTAAAATAAATTATAAATCGTCGCTTCTGCTTATACTTTTATTAAATTCTTTTATGAAATTTTAAAACTTAGTATACTGTCAAATCTAGTTTCGTAATATGTTGCAAGTTAACGATAAATTTATTGCTGGTAACCCGATATACTTTATAGGTAGTCTTTACCTTTGTGACGAAAATAAAGTAGATTATGCTCTTAACTAAGATACTATTAGGAATTTATGTTAATTATCAGCTTTTCTTTATATGTAAAAGAAAAACAACTTGTAGGTCGAAAAGTAACTCCTTATTTATTTATTTCTGATTTGATGGTAATTTCTTCTTCTGTGACCAATTGTAGATAATGAAGGGAACAAATGTATTTCATAATAGCAGCAGTTAAGTTTATGATTTAATAACATTTTTGTGACATATATTCATGGCTGATTTATCTCCAAGAGAAAAACTTTGCACCGTAATATGAGCCCAGAGACAGGAAAAGGTTTAGGGGTTGAAGCTACTGCCTAGAGCCATGAGTTTTAAACTATATTACCAATCTTAGTATTGTAATACATATACAACTACATACAAAGACTGCTGGGAAACAGCTCCCTCCCCACAAAAATATCTGGTTACACTAGTTCTTCCAACTAGTAATAATGTAAGTAGTTGCGTAATAGTTCTTAGTACTCCCAAAAGAAATGAAAAAATACTTATTAAACAAAGAACTGCAACTCAACAAAGCAAAGAAGATATTGTTAAGGGATTGCCTGACTAACCTCGTATATATACACAAAATTTATTTATTTATTTTTATTGTGCTGCAAGCTGACGTAGCTAAAATAAATTATTTTAACAATGCTGAAAACTTTTTAATTGTAATTAAACAAGTTGAAGGATGTAACATCCTACATTTAATACAACACTCCATTATTAAGTTCGTTCGTTTTTTTTTTTTCTAAATGCTTTTCGAAAAAAGTAGCATTATTTACGATGTAATCATAATAACTTTGGGAGATAGCCAAAACAGCAATATCTTCTATTCGTTTAAATTAGGAACGAGAAAACTTAATCTTCAGATTAGCTCATTTCTTTCCATAAATCTACGCGACGCAAAATGGTGGAAAAGAAGAAAATTCACTGGGAAAGTTGAAAAGAAAACAAAAAAGTGTTAAAAGAATTAACTAATCCATCAACTCGAACCCGTACTAAAGCAGAGAACAATCGGAGAAGACACATCGATAAACACCTTTTCTCATCGATTAATCAACTCCGCTGATTCGACACTGAAACTCACACAAGCAGGCGGAATACAACTCAAAGAAAAAGAAAGCCGGGAAACAAAGGGAAAGAATTATTTTTTATTAGTGAAAGCGCGATCTGGCAACAAAACAATTTGTTTTCCGGCGTTCATGGATTGGATGGGAAAGTTTTTAAGTAAATTGGTTAGGGTCCATCTTTACGAGCTAAAAAGAATGATCTATCAGGAAGAGATCTATCAAAGAACTGAGACGACAAGGAATAAGGAATGCAAGAAGTTTCTTTGTTCATTTTGCGACTTCCTTGTGATGTTATTTTTATTGTTTTCGAAACAAAGTAATCGGTTTTCTTAACAATGAATGCTTTAACGATTATAGTTGCCAATATACCGATTATGTGACAAATACGATTATGAATTTTTTTGAAAAATAATATACATATTTAGCTTTTTTGCCGGGTGCCTATAACGCTGAATACGTGTGTGGGTGTGTGTTTGTGAGTAAATTGAGTAAATACTTATATACTTGCCGCCTTCGATGCGCCACATAGTGCTGACGTCATCACCGTTACGTGAGAATAAAGACATGATCCAAAAATCTGCCAATATGAAGCAACTGTTCGACGGTCGTGCGGTCGATTATAATAGTTTTTAATATATATATATATATATATATATATATATATATATATATATATATATATATATATATATATATATATATATATATATATATATAGAGAGAGAGAGAGAGAGAGAGAGAGAGAGAGAGAGAGAGATCTATATATATGGATATATAAGTATATAATGTATGTGTGCGTGTGTGCACCAATCTGATGCAGCCTTGTATTTAGGAATCAGTTATCAATGTCCTAAAGATGTTCTTAAGTATTTTTATTTAGAGCTAAAACAACCAATGTCAATTGTAATTCATGTGTAGTTAAAATTATGAGCACATTTTTAATTTAGCATAATACAACAATCTCTAGAAGTGCTCAAAACTTCTCTGGGTTCGGAAGTAAAAATTAAATTGAGCCAAAAAATAATTAAGAAACTTACGATTATTTGCAAACCAATATGTTTGCCATTAGGTGTTGTTCCAAAGTGCAAATTTAAAATAAGTTAGTAAAATTGAAAACTTCTGGCCAAAAAAAATGGATAGTTGGTTAGAAATTGAACTATGCAAATAGGTTAAATGATTTAGACCGAACTGTAACAAGCTAGAAGTAGAAAAGTGGCTTGAAAAAGTTAAAAATATATAGAAAAAAGTTAGATAAATACACGAAATAATGAACTAGAAAAGAAGAAAATCAACTAAGAGAACGGGAAACTAAACAGGAAAAAATGTTGAAATTGGTGAAACAAGTACACATCATGTAGGTAGAAGAACAATTGATCAAAGATAAAATAAGCACATTTAGTGAAGAAAGAAAAATAATGTCGACGTCAAGACAAATTAACTGCTTAGAAAGAAACAAAATTGCAATACTAAAATAAAAATATATACTAAAATAATAAAACCTACTTACATTTCAAAAAGAAAATTAGATAAAATAAGTGAGTATGCAAGGAAAAATCTACTTATGCAGAAGGAAACGAAACTTAGTAAACCATTAGAGAAATCAAGGAAGACAAACTAACGTATAGCATTTCAAAGATTTATCTAAAATATTTCAAAAATGGTAAATACTTCTTTTGTAGTGAGATATTATCTTTGATAATATCAGAGACTAGTGTATTGGACAAATTTCAAGAATAAGAGGTAGTTTGTTTGAAAAAAAAAAGCAATGTCATCAATATCATCAGAATAAATTTGTTTGAGACAAGAGATAAAAATATTTTCGTATCAAATATT
This sequence comes from Uloborus diversus, assembly GCF_026930045.1. Taxonomy (NCBI): domain Eukaryota; kingdom Metazoa; phylum Arthropoda; class Arachnida; order Araneae; family Uloboridae; genus Uloborus; species Uloborus diversus. The sequence continues at coordinate 117,890,522 of NC_072739.1, forward strand.
GGCAACTCTCAAAAAGTGTAAAATCAAGTTTTTTTTAATATTTTTTTATTTAAAAATATCACTGTGAAATTTGTCAAACTTTTAAATAACCGCGATTCTCGGGATACTAATAACAATTCTTGATAGTTTCAGAAAAAGCAAGCGAATATCGATACATTTTCCGTTACGTATCATTAGCACTTCGAAAACAGAAATTTGCATATTTTGTCTATTTCCTCAATTCCCACTATCTAGTTACATTGGTGAAGGCCAATTGCAAGTATCGATAAATATTTACGATTATGATTATTCAAGTTCATGACAGGTGCAAATTTCTGCCACGACAACTTAAACATTAAGAATGCTTTATCATTTACCTTGATGCTTTTCCGAAGGAAAAAGTTATTAAGATATCAGATTTTTTTATACAGTTCCTTGTCCATCGCACTGTTTTTTTCTCCTTCGCCAAAAAAATTTCCGCCTCTTATGCTTCTTTAAAAAAATCTCCGAGCGTTCATAATTTCATCCCATTATTGCCTTATGCCTAATCAAGTCTTCTTAAAAAACTGAACTTTATTTTTTGCAAATTCCTCATTAATAAAAACGTTCTTTATTTTTTACACATTACTTCCACCGCATTTTTTTCCCTTCATACCACATCGTTTATTTGTCTTTAATTTGAAAACTCTTGATTTTTTCATTCCTCCTTATGATCTTTTCCCCCCTAAGAATTATTTGTTTAATTCAGCAAACAATATTGCCGCCAATGAACGTCTCATCTCCGTACTTAAGTAATGACGGCAGATCTGGCCGTAATCATCTCCCAAACAAAATCATTTGTCACTTATCCTCTGCTCCAAATTATCATAATCACACTCGATTTCCACCCCATTTAGATTCTTCGCGACATATTGTATGTATGAACAATAGCCAGATTGAGAGTTGATGCACCTAAGCAAAAAAAAAAAAAAAAAAGTAATTGATGAAGTTTGTTTTTTTGCTTTTACCGTTGTTTTTGACTGAGGTTTAATCCTTAACAATACACAGTGGTGTCCAAAATTGTGAACACTTTTCCAATTTTTTGCAGATTAGTATATGTTTGTAGAAAATGTCACGTTTCACTAAATGCAAACCGTATAAATTATTTTAGAGTTAATTTAATACTGAACTCAATGCAAAAAGAAAACTAAAAAACTCAATTATTTGCGAAACAGAAATGTCATACGTGCTTTAACAATTATAATTATTGAATGGTTTGTAATCACTTATTTTGCGGACCAATCACTATTCTTGTTCTCTCGGATCCAATCAAAAGTTAGTTACTTTCAGTAGAAACTGACAGGTTTAGTCGAAACCAGTTGTTATAGTTCTTTGTTCTGCCAAAAGACTTTTTGATGCAATTAAATTCCAATTATTGCCTCTTAACATTTTTTGTATTGTAAATATTTGAATTAACTATTTTTAATGCTTTCAGTATTAAGTTCCTTTGAATTTATGCAGTTTGTAAAGTTTAAAATGTTCTATAAGTGTTTGAAAAATTCCTAAAGTGTTTACTATTTTGACGAGCACTGTACATCGTCAGAAATGTTTTATATAAAGTAAAATAATCAGTTTTATTTTTTATCAATTAATTGTTGTATTTAACTTTGATTTCATACATTTTCTTCACTTTGTACTTCAGTACTTGGCATATACTTTCTCTTTAGAGTAAATATTATTTTATTAAATGAAATTATTTCTAAATTTCAATGATAGAGCACTAAATATATTTTTCGTACATAGCACATTTTACTACACATGGCTTCATATTGTTCATTTATAGGAGCTAATAGACTATTTATTCCTATTAATAAATAACTTTATATTTAGTTTTTGTTTTGTGATTAGAGCCAATTCCTAATGCATCCAAATTCCCAATTTTCCAAGGAATAACCACCTTACATTCTTACTCTTAAATACTTATTTTAAATTGTTCGTCAACTGTTTTATGTGTTTTAGATCTATTTGACGAAAATGTGTGTCTTGATTGCAGTAAAAATGTTCCTAACTAGGTCAGTTAATTAACAAATATTTTTTTGTTTTCCTTGTTTTCCGTTTTCAACTTTTAATCAAGTTTTTTTTTTTCAATTTACTTGAAATCGATTTAAAATCAACCAGTATATTATTTTTACATATCTCCGTTAATTAGACGGAAGAGGGGGAAAAACGTGATAGGTGGGGTGATGTTTACTTAGTGTGAAATAAAAAGGTTACAATAAAATAAGAAACCAAATCTTTGTTCTATCTTTCATCGTTGATACGATTGAAAGTATTAAAAGTCTCAAGCAATGTTGTAGTCCCAATGTAGCTTTAAATTCTTCACCATTCGAACTTCTTATCCCCTATTCTCATCCTCATTAACTCCAAAAAAGAGGCCGCAGGGTTTCATGAAGTTGGTTGTTTTACTGAACATCAATACAAATCAAACACAGTAAACCATTACATTTACAAAATAGTAGAGAAAATGAGAAAGTGTTCAGTCATCAGTGAATTACTAATTTGGTTTGAAATGAAAATATTTAGATATCGAGATAATATATATATATATATATATATATATATATATATATATATATATATATATATAGAGAGAGAGAGAGAGAGAGAGAGAGAGAGAGATGTCCATCTGTCCTCTGTCAAGATTAAGAGATGTGTTCACTAAGTGCTTATTTTCAAATTGAGCTTCCGAATTAATATCTTTTGTTACTCTTCAAACTCTTCAAAACTTTTAACTTTAGGGTTGAAACAATTTGTGTTCGTATAAGCTAATCCTTTTTTATTAAAAACAACATTCATGTAGAACATAATCCCCTACCATAATTCAAGCCTACCATTATTTTCTCAGGGAACAAATAGGTCAAAGGTTATCATTTCTTAATATAAGTTTGAAAATGTTTACTGTTCTCTCCCCAATCCCTCATAATCTATTCAAACTAGCTTCTCATATGTAAGAATCATATCATGCTATTCACTAGAAAAACAACAAAAATTGGCGAAAAGGACACAGCTTTTCTGGTGCGGTCATGTGTTATCTGACGTTACTATGGCAACCGCAACCCAACCCAAGCCTTTTCCACGGCCTCGCACCCTCTCGTTGCAAATACACTCGAAGCCCCTTAATGTTTGTTTGTCCGGCCTTGTTTACTTTAGAAAAGGCGGGAGAGAAGGATCAGCACTCGTCGCCATGGTTACCAGGGGTCCTCGCCATTGCCACCGTTATTTTCTTAACTTTGTTTCTTATTGGGTTGTTTTTGGGAGTGGTGCGTGCACACATGAGTATGCTGTTAGAACTTAACGGACCGTGCCCTAACTAAAGAGCTGAAAGAGGTATATATCCGAAGGGAGGTTTGAATTGCAAGTGGGGGTGAGAAGTGCTGTGAAAAGACGCAGAAATAAGCTCTTCCTCAGGCGATTCTGAAATTGTTTGTTTTTGGAGGTTGGAAGTGGCGACGAAAGCTACCAAACAGAAGACGTTTATATGACTTTATGAATATAAAAACGAAGGGCTCGGAAAAAACCTATGTATGGGGCATGCTTGGGACAAACTTGGTCACTAGGTGGCGCAACATGTACAATTGGTATTCTTTACTTCCGGTTATTCCGTTAACGTGCTTGAGCGTAAGCGAGGAAGAAATCTAATTTTTTCCAGTGTTAAATACGCGATTTTCCGTACGCGAGGAAGCTAAATCAATTTTGAATTTAGTGTATAAAAAATAAAAAGACTGCTCTGTTTCAATTTTGAGAGAAAAACTAAAAGTTATGGACGTTAAAACAGAGGTCTAAAGCTGAATTAAGTACCAGGAAGTATGGATAGTATTTAAATGATGGTATCAATTAAAAAAAGATGATCTTTCACTAATTCTGCTGATAACATAAAATTTTAGCTAAATATTTTATCATTTAGCTAAATATTTTTATTTATATTTTAGCTAAATATTTTCTCACATTTTAGCTAAATATTTTCTCATTGTAAAGAACAACTATTTAGTAATTATTTATTTGAAAAAATATTTATATCTTTATTTCGACGTTCAAAACTGCAATCACTAGAATAAATTTTTATATGCTGCTGTCTAATTCTTTTGCAGAATGTACGTTTCTCTAGTTGACGGTCAAAATGTAACGTGTAAAAAAACCTGAAACGTTACCGTTCTCGTATTTTTCAAAAATTTCATTTCTTTTCTTTCTTTTTTTTTACATTCACACATCGAACTACATAACTTCCTAACAATTAATCGTTTTTATCCAAATTATAATTCTATTCTCCCATGAAATATGCAAAATTTGACAATAGAAGATAGAATGACAGTTTTATTGTTATATCAGATTGAAAAAGAATTAGATATGAAAGCTATGTTAGATTTTAATACCTTATCAAAGACTCTTGTTTTTACTTTTAAAATTTGACAAAAAATAAATTATTCAAAGCAGGTATGCTGAAGAATATCAAGCAAAGGGGTAGCTCTACCGAAGCACATTCAAATTAAATACAAAGGTCACGTGCTTTAAAGAAAAAACGTATTAATGACAGTAGCTAAGTATAATAACATTGCAACCATTTTATAAGGATAAATTTCATATATTTTAGTTAAAACACAAAATATATTTAAAGGTTATGCAAACACTTATACAGACGTGAAATATGTACCAGAAGTATACTAACAATATAATACATAAATAATTTTATGCACTGTAGCAGACATAAATTACTTTTTTTTGGGGGGGGGGGGGGTCTAACAGGCCTCACATGCAAAGAAAAAAAAACTACCGTACTGGTATTGGCCATGTATGCTAAGATGAAAAGCTCTGTATTGTTGACCCTCAAATTCACAACTCGGTGTGCAACTAATATTATGTATTTAATTTTTTTTAAGTTCGGTGGAAAAGAATTTTTAGCACCCGCTCCCAAAGATGGCTAATTTATTCATTAATTTATAACTAAGACTATAAACTAAAGACAGACAAAAAGTAGTTTTAACTGCTAAAAATTTATTGGTATTATTATGCATATGATTCTGATTTCAGATGATTAAGAAAAAGAACTTAATATGTACGTAACTAAAATAGAACATTTTCAAATACTAATATAAATGCTAAATACTTTCTTTAAAGTTTAAATTTCAAATTAAGTAATACAAATATTCAGATATTAATTCAAAATATTGATAAAAACAACTAGGCAAGACACCTTTATCTTCAAACTAAATAATGCAAATGAAAAAAAAATAAAATAACATAATAATAATAATAATACATTATTAAGATTTCAAACATATGTACACTTCTGTCCGTAAGGTGTGGTATAAATGGTATTGCTATTCATTTCATCTGCATGCTATATAAAACAATAATATTTCTTTCCAATCCTAAGAATTTCGATTTACATTCAGTAGAAAACTATAAAACGATATGGACCTTGTAAGAAATATGCCCTTACATACCCCCCGATTATTAATAATATGCCCATCATATTATTAATAATCAGTTTTTATTTTTGTTCGATGCATTTTTTTTTCTTAAAATGTCAAACATCGAAAAAGCATGAAATGCAAAACATCGATGTTAATCTTTTCGAACCTGAATTTTTAACTTACTTCACCTCTAACAGCAAGAAAAAAAAAAAAAAAAAAAAAAAAAAAAAAAAACAACATTAGGTATAAAATAATTAAGTTTCCTAATATGTATGCATATTTATCTGTACATAGAAAAATGCACATTTCTTCCAGAGTAGAAATTCTTATGCTATTCCTTATTTGTTTGTTAATAAGCGATTCACGCTCAAAGCTTATTGTACTTAGTGATACTTTCAGCTATTTCAATCGGAATTGCGACAGGAAGGGTATTACGTCTATGGTAAAAATATATTGATGTTTTGAGAAAACATTCACATAACTCTTTTTGCGAAAAAACAAATCTCGTCGGGAAAAAAAAAAAAAAAAAAAGAGCATCGTAACATTGAAGACGCAGCGAAACTCCTCACAGCTTCTATGGCAAGACGAGCCGGCGGAATAGCCGGAAGTAATTCATACCAACATCCGCCCGTGCGCGCTAGGAACTATGGGAGTTTTAGCATGCCCCATTATACATAAGCTGGTATTGATTCTGTTTTAATAATGAAGAAGACTTAGAACGGAATTTCTAGAATGGCTTAGTAGTTTTTGACACTACGCAAACTTTAAGCATAAATTAACGAGCACTTAGTATCGCATATATATATTGATCAGTAAACAGTTCTTAAGAAAAGTTTTTTGCCCCCTAACGTTCTCAGTGAATAGTTTCATAATAGTAGTTTCTTAATTTTTAATACTTAAAGATTTCATAATAACTGCTGATTATTTCATTCCATTTATGTTGAAATTTAAAAACAACTGTATTTCTGCGCTTAAGTTTAAAAAAAATCAAATTCTTCACCTTTTATTTTAAAATAAAGACTTGAATCACATATTTGAGTAAAATATAAAATAATGCTTATTTTCTGCCAACAAAGGTCGAGAAAAACAGCATTCTCATTCCATCAAAACATTTCTATTATTCTCTCGCATTTCTTTTATCGTTGCCATTGCAAAAAAAAACAATAGACAGAGCAGACGGTAGTTAAATAATACAAAGAATATAAAACATTGCAGACGTTAATAAATTGGTAAATAATAAGTGTGTGTAAATCACAGCACAGACTATAAATTTAAATAGCAGTGACAACAGCTGATTGCGAATATTCGTTGTTCTTGGCCTAATCTCCAGCAACAGCAATTGGATCTCAAAAAGAGAGCTTTGTCTTTTATTTTTAACCGCAAAAACAAGATCAATTAGTTGTACTGTCTTAACGCATCAGTGTTCAATATGACAATTCGAGAGAAAATTTCATTTATATATAAGTGTATATCGAAATTTTCCCACTTTCATGAGATAATAAAAAGTTAAATGACACCACATAGGAAAGTTATTCTAATATAAGTTATAAATAAGAATCAATATAACTTTAACATCAGTAAACAGTCTACAATGCTTTTTTCTCACATTTAACAACCTCTAGTAATAATAATATTAAGAAAGTTAATTCACCTTAATCTTTCGGAGCACCTTTAAAAGAAGCTTCCAGTGTATTCACAACTCCATTAAACTAAAGGGGGCGCTGCAGCCACTGTCTAATGGCGAATGAAAAAGGTAAAACAAACAAATGCCGTAACTTATAACTTGCTGTAAAGCTTAATGAATGTCGGTAATTTTTCATCGTGTTTGTGGGAAGCTTTCTTTTCTATTCCTCTGAAATAACATGACACCACAAACTGTTTGAAGCCTGTAATTTACCCCAAAGAAAACACGTGGAACAGTATGTTTTTCCTTTTTCGGCAGTATTGTTAATCACCTCAAGGTAGCGTAGCGTATTCAAGCTCTGGAGTTGCGAATAAGAATGCGTTTATCAAATATAACATTACGTCGATACGTTCTAATTTTAAATTAATTGTAGTTTCTTGAAATTTCAACATGCATAAAACTTTCACTTTTTCTTTATTGCATGGACTCCTTTGTTTCAGAGTAATAATTTTTTATGCATTCTAAATATATGATTTTAGCTCCATTCAAGATAAATATGCATTAATATACTGCCGCGGGCAGGTAAAGAGCAGTAACTGCACTTTTTTTTTTTTTTGTCATCTACTGTGAGTAAGCTTTACGGTACAAGCTTGTTTGTTTCCGCTAAAAGAAAAAAAAAAGGCGCGGAAAAACGTCTAATTACAACAATTACCTTTTGTTAGTATTGAATCCAACACACATTTCTTCAAATATGTCGAAAACTCATTTTCTGCAGTTACTGCTGTTTACCTGCCCATGGCAGTACAGTTTTAAAAGGTTAACCCTGAGAATATACACCACTTATGACATTCTCTTAAACCGATTTCCCTTAACTAGACTTTTATTTTAAAACCATCTTGTTAGGAATTTAATCCCCAAAAAATCCCATCTCCTGATCAAAAAGGTTAAAATCTTTTTAAAAAAGAAAGAAGAAAAGAAAAAGAAAAAAAAAAAAACATGCGAAGCAACAGAAGGCCTTGCAGAGTTGAAGTAAACACACATAATACAAGTAGCGTCTGTAAACACGAGTCTCTGGCGGATTAGTTACCATGACGATAGTGGACGCCATAGAACAGCTTTTGCTCTTTTGTTTTCGGTAGCCATTTTTTTACTTCTTGAAGAAGGTCATTTCTTATGTTTAGGGAACGTACTTATTTCGGTATTATAGGGACCAAAAGGGATTTGAGGTGATCGAAAGGAGAAATGTCTGAGAGGAGATTATTTTCAGCTACTATCTTATACTTACGGTGGTTAGATTTCGGTTGAGATGTTGAAAATGTGTTCTTTTAGTTGTTGATGTTTACGTTTTGTTTTGTCGTTTTGGAAATTTTATACTTTGGGAAATCTTAAATGTTTTTTTAAGGGTAATACTTAGCTGGGCTGACCTGTTACTTGTTCTAAAGTATTGATGGTTTTTGTCGATATACGCTCTTTGTATTCTGTATACCAAAACCTATTCATAGTTATCTTCAGTACTTATTAATTTTGGGATAAAAAGAAGAATAAAGGGAATTTGCTACGGAGGTAAAGGTTGGTGAAAACATCGTGATTGGTTTTTAACTTTATTTTATTTATTAAGCTTTGAATTTTCTAAATCTTTTAACTTTGTTAATGAATTAAAATTTTAACTTTAACTTGAACAACGCTTTTTAGTCCTGCTTTGTGATTTTTTCCTTCAATTTTTTAGTTCTTCAAGATTAAACAAAAGTTCCACCAAAGCTTACCAAAATTCCTCGCGAAAATTTTGATATACTTAAATCTTCAGACTTCTCAATTGAAAAAAAAGGGGGGAAATAGAAATGTTAAAGTGTTAATATCACTTGCTTTTTTTTCCTTTTATCTTTCAGAGTTACTAAACTTTAGATGCCTTGAATTTGAATGGGGAGATCACTAATTTAATCTGCAACATTTCTGATCTTACTTGTACAATAATACAGAACTAAAATAGGTTATAGATTCTCAATAAATTTGCAAAACGGAATAAAATCGTCAATTGACGAGAGAAAAAATCTACAGTAAATGTAAAATTACAACAGAATTGTCTTTGTTTTCTCCGAATTAATATTCGTAAAAAATATTGCAATAATTTTTAATTGAAAGGAAAAGTTTTACTTATTAGTTTTACTCATTACTTTATAAGTTTTACTTATTTTCTGAAACTAATAAACTTTTGAAAAAGATCACAGAAAATTAAAAATAATTGCAATATCCATTTCATTTTTTTAAAAAATGCGAGGCGTAACAAGTGACAAATGTGAGCACTTTTTTGCTGTCATTCTTCTATTATCCAACGTTGCCAATCTAAAACAAAATTCCCGAATCCGGATTCTTAAGCTTTGAAACTGTGGAAAAAAAACGCAAAATAATAATAAAAAAAATAGATTATTATTATTGATTGTTTTTATTTTTTGAATCAGAAAATAGTTGATCGGAGACAAAGTAAAAATATGAGGCCCGCTTTCGCTGCCCGGTACCGGTCCGCTGGACAAATTTTTGAGAAATCCTAATCCGTGCAGCTTCATTAGATTGAATTGTATCTTCCGTTTAGGATTATTTAAAAATATAAGAATTCTTGATAAAAGTTTTAAATTTGACGGTTAATTATTAATGTTCTTACTTTCCAACCGAATTCTACTTTCTATTCTCATTTTATCTTAATCAGAGATGTATTTAAACTTCAATGGCATATTAATAAAAATATCCTGTATTTCATGTACGTTGAAAAAAAGTATGAGAATTGCCCTTTTAGTTTTTCCTTACTTTCGTTTCTTTAACTAACATAAAATAACACTGTTACTTTACATAAGTATTATATGTTTTAATTTTTTGCAACTGAATACGATCGAAGTTAAGTAAAATTTCAAAAAGTGAAATTTTTATTCTTATTTCCTGGAATTCAATTCTCGTGTTTTTACACAATGCAGGATTTCATCGCTGCAATGGTATTCATGGTCTTATCGGGCGCTTGCCTTTGGATTTGTGGCATTGAATTTATTGCATAGTATCGGATTATTGTAGTTGGTTGGCAACTCAATTGTGTTTTTATTTCGATGTTTTAAATCGATTTTTAGCGAAGTCTATTTAAGACTTCGAGTCAGCAGGATTTTTGCGCACCCTTCAAATGCAAGGTTGAAGAGATTTACGGGAATGAATTCCTCGAATTTTTTTTTAAATGGAAAACTAAATTATATACTCGATTCTCGTCTGTTGAATTATGTAGTTTTTAACTAAAACATTCGTTTTAGTTGCAAAGATAAAAGAAAAACTCAATGCAATTTTAATATAAAACATATAAAAATACTTAGTAAATAATATCTAATAATTTATATATTCTGATTACATTTTGTAAGGTACGTAATGTATGTATATCAAAAAAAAAAAAAAAAAAATCTGCAATCCATTATTCAAAACCTGTTCTTTACAATTTATAAAATATTGCTACTAGAAAAATGTGTACATTAGAATTTTAAATCACTTTTAAAATGGGGGTTGTAGTATTATCTGATCATAACTATTTGCATTATAATATCCAATGTAGATATAGCAATGCATATGCATTTGTTTAAAAAAAAAAAAAAATTGTACTCAGGTGTTTGGTCATTAAAATAAACATGCGCTTTTATTCTCGTATAATCAGTGTTGCTGCTTGGGGGGGGGGGGGGGTCCCGAAATATTTGGTTTTTTATTGCAAAAATAATGTAATTATTATGGAAATAGGTTTTAACCATCTTTTCTTTCTTTGAGTCCCCCAAATATGTTTTTTTCCAACTACAGCACTGGCTGTAATGATGGCTTCCAAAACAACAATTTATACGGTCAGCATATTTATTATGTTGATACTCAATGTCTTCTAAGTTATTTAATCTTTTAACACATTCAAATTGTCTATATCTTCTTTTCTTGTTGAAATAAAGTTTTCTTGACAATTTGTTGTCCTGAAACCAGAGTTTATTCATTTAGTGCCATAAACTTCAGTTGAAGTTGTCTTTCCTTCATTGCATATTGGTAACGAAAATATTTGACGTTAAGTTGCTTTTCTTTTTTCTTAAGTAAAGATTTTGTATGTTTTTTCTATTTTTTTTCCTTAAGTGAAGACCTTTAATTGAAAAGTGAAGGTTTTTTTTTTCAATACGAAGTTGAAGTCTATATTTTGCTTAATGCTTATTATTTAAACATTGAAATACATTTTGTTTTGATTTGATTGTGGAACGATAGATTATGTTAAGATTCAAACAAGCGAAAGTGAAAAATATGAGAGAAAATTCTTTCAAGAAATACATTTTAATCATTGTCAAACAAAGTGATAAACTTCAAAATTGAACAAAATGATTTTTTTTCTTTGGAAAAATTTCCAAAATTGAAGTGGAGTACACGGCTGGGGCTGTTCAAAAAAACGAATTCAGTTTCATAGATTTTTTTTAAACTGAAATTTAATTATCTTTTCATCTGTTCAGTAATTCTAAAACAGATAAACAATTCACAAATTCAATCATTTCAAAAATCGCCAACCCCGCAATTCGAACATCAGGTTTTAACTTTCACCTGAGACCTGAACTTAGTGCAACTCACTGAAAAGACTTTCCCCTTCAACACCGTCAAGAGCAGACGACAAAGAACAACAACGAAATACGAAAACAGAAATAAGAAAAGAAAAAGAACACAGATTCGAGAGAAAGAATGTATCTTTAAGGTCTCTTCCGTCCCAAGGCCAACTGCGCTGCAGAATCGCTTATTCCCAAACACGTGTTTATTTTGTATCTCATGCATCTAGGGCGCCCTCTGTCGGATAAAATATAAGTTGCTGCTTCTCTTTCGGAGGAAATACATTTATTTATTTACGTATATGAATGAATATTTTTTACATTGTTGTTTCTAAAGTGTTTTTGTATGTAAATGAAAAAACAATGTAGCTCGAAAATTTAATTTATACCCAAAGATTCTTGTATTGTACTTTTCGCATTTGTGTTTTGATTGTTGAAAATATTTTGAATATTTATGGAAAAGACGGATTGGAAGAGTTTAAGCACGTAACTAAAGACTATTAATGCAATGTTGTTCAGATTGCTGCTTTTTAAAAAACTTGTAAAAGATGAAATTCAAACGCATTTTGTCAAAGGTAATTTATTAGGTAAACGTTTGTTTTAGTTTTAAGAAATTATAATTCTTTTTAAAAAAGAGTGTACAGAGATCCACAAAAGCGGGACGGTAACTTGACAATAACTGATACAGATTTTCAATCTATGTCAATAACAGTTCCACAAGTTTACACGAAATTTCATACACTGATCCACATATTTTAACAGAAAAATATTTAACTTTCAAACATAGTTAACTGCTTTGAAATGTGTTTAATTACCTTCTTATTGCTCAAAACAGGTCATAAAATTGCATTACAATATTTTAGGCTTACTTACACAGTTCTTTGTTTTATGTTCTGTTGAAACGTTTCAATTCTTCATTTTGTTTCGTATTTTTCTCGGACGACTTTCATACCGAAGTTTATATTTCATACTTTGACGAAGGGATTCTTAATAGCCGTGAAACTTTTCAAAATTTAATTTGGAAGTTTGTGTGATAAAATGTTCTCGTATTTACGAGGAGATCTACCCAAAGGTAATTACGTAGTTCGAGCGACCTATTCAAATTATACTCTAATTCCATGAAAAAAGGGAAGAAGTAAAACTAAATCTAAATGAAGAACATACATAGAAATTAGTAAAAAATGTTCCGCTGTATGGAAACGTTTTCGGTAGTCTTTTCATTTAATGATATTTAATAACTTAGCTTTCAAGTATGAAACATGAAGTTTGCTTTAAGGTTTTTAATTTTTATTCTTTCGTTTTCTTTAACTAATTATCTTTGACATTTCTACTTGTCATTCAACAAATTAGAGTGATATATCACTCTTTTAAGAGTGATAATCACTTCTTTTTCTTATCTATTTTTTTTCTTTTTTTCTCAATGAGCCATATGAGTCAACTAAGTTCAGGTTTATTTTAAAATTATTGAATACAAATAAGCTATAAAGTATATTTTCCCGCGTTATTGAGCCGTTCAAATCTTAGTATTGCAATAAAAAAAGTTTTTGTCAAAAAATTATAGTGTAATTTTTTTCTGAGAGCACCACCAACCTCCATATTCCATTTTTCAACCTATGAACCGCAGTTAGTGGATTTTTGAGATGCATAAAATGTATGATTATGAGGCATGTAAAAGATCCCTTAGGGTATTTCGTTTGGCTTTGAAAGCTTTCGGCAAATTTAAATCCCTAGTGCAGTTTCGCATCCAAGAGAACCCTGGTGCCTCCATCGGTTGGAAACTGAGCGTCAAAATTCTCTGTGCCATTGGCATCCGCAACTTAATGATGGCACATAAAATACTGGATGTCGTATCAGAGGATTGCACTGGGTCTGTAAAAGTCTGAATACCCCAACGTAGCTCCATGAAAAGGAAAAAAAAACTTTTTTTTTTCAGCCACTGTTCCTAAAGGGTTAATTTTTGTATCCGAGAACATATAAATGATTGAGAATCAATTCCTATGAACTTCAATACATAAAATTCTGCGGCAGGTCTAAAGAAAAATGGCGCCGATTCAAGAATTTTGTAAATAACTTTTCGTATGAGGAAACTAAAATAATGGAAATGCTTCCCAGCATTCCATCACATTTAATTATATTCCTCATGCATAAGCCAGAAGCTCATTATTTCTCTCATCAAAACAAAAACAACCACAATAAGTCACACGCACGTAGGTGAAGGAACAAAAAGTATAACTACCACCGAACACGCTAGCTGTTGGGAAAAAAAGCGACAACTACCAGGAAAAATAAATAAATATAGAAATAATCTCACGATTACTGTGATTTTCCAGCAAAGGGGGGATTGGAATTAACTATTTACTTGGGTATCACGAAAAAGCCACACCCTGATACTTGTATACATGTGCTCGCTGTTGTTTTTTGACACCGATTTGGAATGAAATGGCTCAAGTCAATTGAAAGGCCATAAATTTGACTTTTTAATGTTCATGTTTATTTGTAGTACTTGGTATGTCGGAATTTTTTTTTCAATTGCAAGAATATTTTCCATTCAAAAATTCTCTTGCGCTCGTTTGAAGTTATGCAGAGTGTATCAAGACAGATGGAAAGAACTGTAGTGATAATAGACTACATTACAGAGATGCCCGACCTTTGTTTTTCGAACACCGCACCTGATATTAAAATGACTCAGGTGCGGGCCATAGCACATGTGAGACAGTGAGAGGCAAAGGGATGCAGGTGCCAAAATTTAAATTTTGGAGCTAACCAGTTCTCTTAAGAGGAGAACTTCTCCCATGTTTTGAGGCAAGAGCTGGTACTTTTATTCCTGTTTCTGAAAAAGCAGCATGATTTAGGGAAAAAACCATGAAAGCCTACCTAAGGTCTAATCTTTAAACGCGTTTTATTCAAAACTTTAAAAAGCCCACTCACATCCCTTAGCTTCTCACTGCCTCATATACAATTCCAAAACATTTATTTTTTTTCTAAATAAGGTGGGGAAACATAGAAGAAGAAAGAAAGCTACAAACCAAAATTTTTTATTATCATTACTTGATGCTTATTTTATTAAATGCATCTATTTTACTGAAACCAATTTCTGAATAGTTGGCTCCAAACTTAGGACAGTATAACTCATGGTTTCTGGTTTTTAAGGCTGAACAAAATAACCGGCCACACTGATCAGTGTCACGGACCGGATGTGGCCTACGGGCCGTAAGTTGATTCTCCATTGCTTATTAATATCTTATCGATTTTCTTAAAGTGTTCATTAATCTTCGAAAATTAACACTGTTCTCATAGTAACATCATTGGACATTGTGAAATGCATAATTAAATGGTTTTCGTCGACAATTTTAATTATATGTATTACGGACTAATCTTTATGTAATCCAATGTCTGAACCACAATTCTCTTCTTTGGCGACATTTTTTATCATTATCTGGAGACATCATAGCAAGTGATATTGGAAAACATTCACGATTTAGATTATTTCTACTCTAGTTTATGGCAGTTTAGGCAAACAAGAAAGGCAAAAACCAGTAAAAGTGTCAAACTTTTCGGCATGCTTGGCATTTTATTATTCTGTATCACGGGAGTCACTCTACTGAGGACGATTCTGACAAATCAAGCGTACGGAGCTAATGGTTCACCTCATTACTTCGTATTTGAATTCCATTTGTCCAGTTTGGTTTTGATTAATAATAATGCAGCTTAGCCTTTTGCTATGCAGAAAGCATACACAGATGATGATGGTGTGTCCTATTTTGAGAGAAATATTTTAAGCGTATTCAGGGCAGTTTGAATCAATGCAATGCTACTTCATGCAAAAGCATAATGTAACAGAAGTGATCTTTTCATTATATATATATATATATATATATATATATATATATATATATATATATATATATATATATATATATATATATATATATATATATATATATATATATATATATATATATATATATATATATATATATTGAAGCAAAACGTCTTATGCGAGGACTTTTAAATTCTGGTCTGCAAGCTTTTTGTGTGACGTAATTGTTTTTTTAATTGTTGCTAAAAACAATGAAAAATAATAGTAGTTATAAAGTTGGTTTTGTTAATAAATTTAACAAATTAATTTCAAGACTGAAACTAAGCAAGCATATAACTCAAGTCAAATCATCAGTTAAGAGCGAAATTCACATTTCTTAAGTTCAGCCTTAAAATTAGTTTGATAACTTTTATTAACAAAATTAACTTTATAATTACTATACTTTACTTTGTTTTTGGCAATGATTAAAAGCAGATTTCGAGTGTTGTTTAGTTTTTTCGTCGGTTATAATCTATTTTCTTCATTAAAATATACACTTTTGTTGTGAATATGCCTAAGTCAAACGCAGAAAAAATAAGAGCGTAGCGTGAGAGTAAACGTGCGAGTCAAGTCACAGTTCAGAATGTGAAAAGAAAATGAAAACGTGTAAGTTTCACTTCTATAGTGTATCTTTATGACACATATTTTTTTCTTTTTTTCTTTTTTTGCTGAAAAATAACTTATTTGTGTATTAAATTGATGATTTTTAGAAGAAAGAAGAATGAAGAGCTTTGAATTTATTGCAAAAGTAAGAAAACTCACGTTGAGCAACTTTTCACATTTAACCTATTATTTCCCTTAACTAAAAAGTGCATAGGTTGTGTCTGGGATAAATTTCTTTCTTTGTGAAAAGGTCAATAGGCTTAAAAATTCCCGAGAAGAGCTTTTTCCTCAACTTAAAAGCTCAAACGAAACACATACTTTGTTTCAACAATCTCTGATTCTTTAGTGTTACACAATTTAAGAGCATTTATCGTAAAATATAATCCAATGCTACTGGTGATCTTATATATCGCACTGTTAAATGATAATAATCAACTAAAAACATTCATGTAAACAACCAATTTGCATAATTCCATCTAATTTTTCCCACCTATGTACATTAAAAACAAATGCAGCAATTCATTAGGAGTTCATTTAGATACAAGTGCAAGCATTAAACCAAGTATTCCATTTTTTATGATCAGCAAAAGAAATAGTGATTTTAATATTATTTGTATTATGCATACCTTTTTTCACATATAAATACAACATAATTGAGACAGTAAGAAGCAACGATAAATTTTAATGATTAATTTATGTAAGTGCAGGGTTTAAAATTTTGAAAAATGGTTAAAATTATCATTTGTATTTTAATCATTTATTTATTTATTTGAACTTTTTATTTTGAATATAGTAGTTATGGAAGTTTGTTATTTAATGTGAAACAGAGCATGGTAAATTATGAAAATAAGGTAGAAAACGGTTCCGTTTCATTGGTGTCAAAATTAAATAACAATATGAGCTTCTCTGTTTATTTCAACTACTACAATGCTTTATTTTCAATAATGGGCAAGTTAAGTTGAAGAAATTGATGATTGAAATAACTATATTGCTTTTTGTTTTTTATTTACTATTTTTAAGCAATAGAAGTTCAGAAATATTCCTATATATATTTTATATTTGTGACAAAATTAAAAATTTGGAGATAACCAGAAGAAATCGTCGGTGAACCTCTCCTCTGTCTTGGGGCAAGAGATAGTACTAATAGCCTTGATAGGTACTGTTATACAGCATGATTTAGATAAACTTTTCAATGAAAGACTACCTAGGAGCTTATCTTTAAACGCGTTTTACTCAAAACTTGAAATTAACCACTTACATCCTTTGCTTCTCGCTGCCTCAATTGTTTCTTGACATCACTGCATCCACTTAGATAGTGGGAGAGTTCATACACAGAGAGAGAGCTCTCTCAAATAATTGACTAATTAACAATGAATTGCGGAATCCTTATAACGAACGAGAAGGACAAAGATATTTACTCGTTTTAACCGAATGCTCTTAAAGAAAAAACATGTTCGTTGAAAAAATCATAAGTATTCGGATACATTTCCTTTATTCGTATTATTATTTTTAATTTCTGTACAATGCCAATGAAGTTGGTTAATATGCTTTGAACCATTTAATTGCTTCTTATTTCTGTTGTTATTTTTCAAAGCGTATCTTAAAAATCGCAGCCGTAGCTTCTCTGAACATTTTTCTATAACGCGTTAAAATCCAATGTAAAACATAACTACTTACTTGGAGTAGCGTACTCTTAAAAATTTAATTTTCTGTAGGATGCAAAATGACTTGAGTAGATTTAATTAAAATTAATATTAAATTTGTGAATTATTCAGTCAAAGAAAAAAAAGATCAAAATTTTATTGATCATATGAGGTAGGGAGAAGCAAAGAAACGTAAGCCAAATTTAAAAACTTGGAGATAATTAGTACAAATTGTAGGAGAACATCTCCTCTGCTTTAGGGCCAGAGATGGTACTAGTAGCTCTGGTAGGCAGGGCTGCGGTAAAATGACCGACTCTATGATTTTTAGAGCCTTCGACTCCGACTCCGACGCCTTTACAACAAAATCAGTCAACTCCGACTCTGACTAAGTTGAGCACTTCAGGGGAAATGACTGACTCTGACTCTTTCAGTTTTAAACTTTCGATTCTTGACTCCGACTTCTTTACCCTAAAAGGAGTCCCACTCCACAGCTCTGCTGGTAGTTGCTGCTATGCAACATGATTCAGAAAAAAATTTCAATGAAACCCAATCTAGGATCTACTTCAAACGCGTTTTACTTGAAACTTTAAAAAGTCCACTTACATCCCTTTGCTTCTCACTGCCTCATATATAAAAGCAAACACTAAACCAGCAGGTAAAAATGGCTGAACTTCAACCGAATCAAGTCACAGTCCATGATATATTCGATTCAATGAATTAAAAATATCCTTCATGTAATACCAAATAATTTTATGTCGCTCTTTGTTTAAATATTACCACACCACCATTAGTTTGTTGACTTACACCATTCTGATTACATCTCATGTCTATTGTATTTTCTCTTCTTTTTTTTTTTTTTCTATTTTCTGCTGTGTTACTTGTCTATACGGCTGATGTCGTGTATTGTGTATGTAAGTGCCAAATAGCGTGACAGTTGGATTGTTGTCACGGGATATTTTCTCGGTAGCGGGGGTTGTAGGGGGATGAGAGGGGGAGGGGCAGCTACAACAGCCAACTTCTCTTCGTGGTGTTATGACTCTGTCCCATTTTGATGGAAAAGTGAGCAGTTATCTCTATTTGACTTTGGACAGCACAGTAAATATTGCACTAGCTAAAAGAATCATTGCCAATTTGTTTGTGGTATTTCATCGATGGCGGGCACGAGGTATTATTTGATTAAAGGCGTGAGGTTGCTTTAATCGGAATGTTATCCTCAGTCTGGTGGGTGAGGTGGATATGCTAAAGGAGAGAGTTAATTACGTGTTCTTTTCTGGCTACTTTACTGGAAGGGAAGGTATTCCTGCAGAGATGATTAAACGTGTTTTATTGGGCGGGTGTTACATGGATTTTCATTTCTGTAATTGCCTGAGAGATTTTACGGCGATGAAGCATGCGAGTGTTAGCAGTATTTAGAGTCTGAGTTTAAAAGTTGCAACTTCTAGGTGATTCTTTAATTAGAAAGTAATGTTAAATTCCAGTTACTACGAATGGAATTTCATTCTTGTTATCGGATTGCACTCACGTTTTGAGTTCAGTTTTGTCACAAATACTTTGTAGAAATTAATACATTGGTTGCGGGTTTACGGACACTGGATGTAATTCTGTGAAATAATTATGTATTTGTGTTTTAGGGAAAATTCCAGAGTTTTGATGTAGGAAGGAATGAAAGTATGTTTCAAGGGATAAACTGTAATTGTGGAGACATAAAATTTTTCACTAAGCTCAAAATAACTTCTCTATTATATGAGATCTGCAAAAACATTTTTGAAAACTTTATTTAGATTTTCTTCGTAAGCGTATTATTAGACTAACAAAAACTGAATGTTACTTTTGAAAATTACTAAATTTTGTATCTTGCAGAAATATTAGTGTTTCTTTGGGGGGGGGGGGAGGGGGACACGCAAATCATGTCTCAAGAACGAAAGGATGATTTGAATGTTTCCAGAAACTAAGTTTTTAATACAGCATTTTTATTTCCAATGCATTTTTATTTGAGATACGAAATATTGCTTGCTAGTGGATTTAAATTTTGAAGAATAAATATTCGATAAATAATTATGGGCTATATATACTTTATTTGAAAACATTATTTTTGGTTCACGTTGTTTCAAATCAAAATGCTATTAAACCCTTGAGAAATTTATTTGTGTGTAAATAAATGTGCGTTAAAATGCAATCTTCTTAAAATTCACTGTCACTTTAATATGTTTTGAAAATGAATGGACGTTTTTGATTCTATAGTTACAATCTCTTTCTGTTATTATTTTTGAATACAGAGTAAAATTCCTCATACTGTCAAAGAGTTAATTATAGGGGAGAGTTAGGAGAAGTGTAGCAGCGCTGGATTTTTGCCGAAAAAAAAAAAGAAAAATTATTTCTATTTTGTTCAGTAGATATAGTAGCAAGAGTGCAAAACTATTTACATCTACTGGACAAGCTTTAAATAATATTGCAGATTTTATTTTGGCACCCCATCCCTCCCTACTCTCCCCTATTGCAGTGATTCTCAATTTGTTGCCTGAGGACCGCTTGTGGTCCGGGATAAATTTTCATATGATCCGCGATCAGCTAGGGAAAATAGTCTGTACTAATTTTATGGTTGTAATTAAATTTATAAAAGAAAACTTTTGGATTCACCCCAATTCACCAAATATAATTGTTGTAAAAATATTATTCTTAAGGGTACCAAGTGGTTCTCAGTAGTGAAAGGTTTGAGAACCTCTGGGGTATGTATGTCGAAACAATTATGAAGTTTTTATTGACCTCCAGGGATCAAAGAATTATTGCTCCCAAAATTAAAAATTTTGAAATAGTAAATTAAAATTACTAAAATGAGTTTTTAATTTTGCAACTCTTCAACTGCTCAAACTGAATAGCAATTCTCTTTCTCCAATGTTCACAATGACAGGATTTCGTAACATGTCACAATTATAAAGTCTCTTTCACCACACCATCCCCGTCTTTAAAAACTGCATAATTGAAAACCATTTAAGTCTCTCTACGCACATCTATAAAATCACAGATTCTGCCTTTAAACAGCTCCTGCATTCACATAGCAGTATCTCCCGTTGTCGGATAGGGATAAAACGGAAAAATGTATTGATTATCGATCAAAAAACATCAATCATGCGGAATAGCCTATGAAGCGATTTACTGCTTAGATAACTTGAAATCGGAACAGCTTTGTGTAAAGGAATCAACTGTGGCTTGAGATTCCTTGCTCCGGGATAGGTTACTGCCCGTGATGATGGATTGAAAATTTGCTGCCACCAAAACAATACCGTGTAAAAGTTCTCATTCAACTTTAAAAGTAGTACGTTAATAGTTCTGAATTTTGTTTCTCAATCAAAATTAAGTGTTTTTTATTCTGTTCGTTAAAAAGATTGCTTTAGATTATTAATATAATTGAATTCTTTCTCATCATTATCTAGTGTTAAATGTTTCGAAATTAAGTTAAGGCAGAGTATTTAAGGAACGGATTTTTATGTTAAAGGCAAAACATGAATTAAATACGAAGAAAAGTTTTTTAAAAAACGATATTGGTGTTATTTGAACGTCTCTCCTGCTCAAGTTTTTTCTGCTATTCTTTCTTTTTTTTTTTAAGAGCTGCACACATTTACGAATATTTTTCCGCGATGGAAAGATATTGCATCTACATTTTGAAATCATTTATATTAAAACAACTAAACTATCACTAGAATGAATACTATTAGCAATTATCGTAGACATCCAATTATTCTATGGAGGCTAACTATAGCTATTTAAACAATGATACATCCTCGTAGCATTCTTCGTAGCTGATCCTTCGTAGCATAATTGTTATTTGCCCCAATAAAAATTATTGGATTTTTAATTTATTTAACAACTATCTTCATTTAAAATCCTGGTTATTTTTGGAAACCACTTCGAAATACATAGCGTAAAAGTGGGAGGGACGCCATACCTTCAGAAAATCAGTGATTAAGAAAGAGATTGTTGTATTTCTCACTGTTTTTATTTTCTCATAGACATTTCCTTCTTAGCGTGTCATTTCTTGTTCGACTGCGTTCGAGTGAGAAGTGTGTATGACGAAAAGATTATTTTAGTACGAGCATTTTTCGACGAAAGTCTACTGTCGTATATATAAGTTATGCTTATAATTATTTCCTGGATGCTTCAATTCCAGAAAATAAATCCTGTATAGGAACCATTCGCTGTATCTTCTCTCAAAAAGCTATATTATAACTTACTCACGTTATGTCAGTCCATTCAAATCAGTGCTAACGGCAGTCAAATCTGTAATGAAAATCACATGCTGCCTTGAATAAGTTATGCTTATAATTATTTATCCTTCAGTTCCAGAAAATAAATCTTGTATTGGAAACATTCTCAGTATCTTCTCCCAAAAAGCTATACATTAACTTACGTTATGTCAGTCCATCCAAGGCAGTGCTAACGACAGTCCAATCTGCAATGACAATCACTTGCTGCCACGAATAAGTTATACTCATAATTATTTATCCTTCAGTTCCAGAAAACAAGTCCTATGTTGGCACTTTTCTCTGTATCTTTTCCCAAAAAGCTATATTAACTTACTCGCATTCTGTCAGTCCATCCAAGGCATTGCTAACACCAGTCCTATCTGCAATGACACCATTACGCCCCGAAGAAAAGAGCGTTAGAATATCAAGCGGTTGTATCATCAGCGACTGTATTCACCAAAGAAACACATAAAGAAAAACTATATAAAAAGGGGGAAAGACATATATACGAGACACACAAAAAAGTTTTTGGAATGCCAAAAACTTATAAGATACGACAGATTTTCCCTTCTCAGATATATGGCGTTTTTCGGAGGGGGGCTAGAGAACTGAGAAAATATCCAACGCTGAACCATTACTGTAGGTTAATAACGAAAATGTTCGGAACCACAAGACGAAGCTTTTTTTTCCACCCTTTTAATGCTTTTATTTCTTCGCTTGTGGTAAATGGGCGTATGTGTTTCCTTTTCTCCTAAATCGCTCTTTTTGTGCGAAGGAGGAAGCTTTCTCCCTTACTGTGTATATACATATATATATATATATATATATCTAACAGTAATATATATATCGCTGTCTTTTGGATTCATTTGATACCAGGTTTGTCGTTTTCAAATGTGTTATTCTCCGAAAGTGCTTTGGAGGTTCTTAATTTGTACTTTTATTTTCCCCGGGCATTATTATATTCAATATCAGAAATCGTCTTGGAGATAATCTATTCTTCGATCATTTTAATTTATAAATGGGTTTAACTTGAAAAAGGCTCTAGTAATGCCGTTTATAGAAGCAGATAGTTTATTTATTCCATATTTTATTACCTTTGTTCATTTTTTTCCGTGTATGTGTTGATGGCAACATGAAATTTGCATGAAATATTTTTAATGGGTCTTTCAATAAAATTTTATTATTATTCCACTTTTGCTTCCGTTTAATAAACGTCAAGGTATAGTTATTCACAGATGTAAAAGTTGTAATGTGAATTTAATGAAATTGTATAAAAGAAAATTAGTTTGAATTTTGAGATCTCGAATTTAAGGTATAGTTTTCGCAATCAGGAATTGCGATAAGACCCTACTAGTTGGGTTTCTTGTTTGTATTAATGGCTTTATCGCAACCATAATTTGAATTCAAGACGTCAAAACGTAGATGAATGTCAAGGGCTGGACGCTGAATGTTATGTGCTGGATATAATTTTCACTTAAAACGGATTGTGTCAAGTCGAGAAGGTCGTTTCGATTCCGAGGCACATGGACGCTTGCATCATTAGCATAGAAAAACAAAACTCAAAGGATGCGGACGTCATTCAACGGTCAAGTGAAAACAACAAGCAATTCGTGATTGCTCAATAAGAGTTATGTAGAAATCAAATGTCAAAATTTTCAGTGAAAGTTTCAGACGCCTGTTCCTAAGCAACTCTAAGTTTAATCACTAAGAAAACTGTTTTTAGTAGACAACTAACAATGCTGGTTAAGTAAACAGCTAAATGGATTTTAAAATTGTCTGTGGGAACTACTGTGGAGTCTTAGAGAGAAAATGGATGTTGGTATGAAGTACTGAAAATATTGATTAATTTACGGGAATTAATTTTTATTAATTGAGAATGAAAGAACAAGCGATTAGAAGCTTCGTCTTTATTTCCTATATTTTGTGGTGCGGCGATTTATTAGATGATGTACCCGGCAATTTCCCGGATATTTATGCTTAAGAATTAGGAGCCATTATACTCTAACTATAACTTTGTAAGCGAATATTCTTTATTCTTTTATAATTTAATCAATGGTCATTTTGCCTAAATAAATTTATTTTTTATCAAGTCAGTTAATTACAGCATATGTAGTTGTATTATTATAATTATTATTATTTGGTTTCCTGGTGATAAAATAACCGTTTTTTTTTTTTGCTTTTGTTTTGCTTTGTTGATTGGCCACGAAGGACTGTCATGTCAAAAAGTCAAAAAGTATAACAGTTGGTTTTGAGTTACAAATTGTTTAGTTGCTTCATTTCATTTTGTTTTTTAAAAGTCAATGTCAAAACAACATCAATTGCAGAGGAAGGGAACGAATATAAAATCAACTATTACATGTTTTTGAAAAACTGTTAGCGTTAAAGCAATAAATATTTTCTGTTTTAAATTAATAAAAATCATTTAGTTTTAATGTGTTCTACAAGAAGTTGAAACGTGAAAATAATTTTACAAAATAAATAATCGTTACGCACGTACTATAACAATATAAATGTAGGTTAAATAAAATAAATATATGAAATTAGAAAATATAAAAATGTGGACATTAAATTTTTAAAGATACTTTTAGATCACATTCTTCAATCTGAAAATCAAAAAATAAATATGAACTAGTTCAGTAAACCGTATTAGTTTGCATGCCATATACTGAAAGCAATCATTTCATCACTTGCAATGCTATAGTTATTATCATAGCAAACGAATATTGAATTCGGCATTTTGCATAGCAAAAGCGTAATTAATATAGAATGCACTTAAGGCAAGCATTCCCGCAGGTTCTTTAAAACAATTCTCCCTCTAATAATGAATCCCCGACACAAAAGCTTGAGACGCGTTGCTATGGTTACCGAGAGTAACGCAACTTGGTAGTTTTTCTGTCCGCACGGCCGGATAGAAACGTGATGTTTATCCACCGGGCTGAGTTGTTCCAGTGCAGGACGTCTTCATTGGCGAACTTTTCACAACTACGCCCCGATGTCGCCGCCCCAAGCTGACTCTATTAAAGACCTGGAGGCCAAAGGAAAAGAAGCTGTTGAGTTTAAGGTAGGATTTAGGGATCTGATAAAAGGTGATAAAAGTTTGAATATCGACCGCTTTCTTCTAATTGTTCTTTCTTACCCGGTTGGGATTTTTGTTATAAGCCTTGTTTGATTCACATTCTATAAAAAAAAAAATGCTTTTTGTGCATTGATGCAAGTTTTAAACATTTCAGACAATACATTTATCGATACGTTATCGATACATTTATAGTTGAACCAAGCAGCGATTTTTTAATTTACGTCATAACAATACCATTTTTTCTAAAGCTTTTTATAATTTAAGGTTCTTATGTTTCGAAAGTTAGAACAATATTTTGTTCTTATACTTTTTGAGCGTCACTTTTCGTTTATTGCTTTAATTGTTGCCTATCGGCAAACCGTCAGTGCGTTTTTATAAAGTTTATATTAAAATGAATAATATTTAAGAAGCTTTTTTTCAATACTCTATTTAAAAAATATTTTACGTATTGATATGACTTCTAAACATTTTGCACTTTGTTTTATTATCGATATATTAGAATTGAACTAAACACTGATTTTTTTAATTTGCTTTATAATAATACCATTTTTTGATTAAATTTTGTAGTTTAAGGCTGTTATGTTGTGAAAAATTGAACGTAATTTGATCTTATACTTTTATAAATGTCGCTTTTCGTTTGTTTCTTTAAGTTTTGTTTATCAGCAAAGCCTCAATGTGCAAATTAAACAGTTTATATTAAAATGCATCATACCCTTTGTTCAACCTTTTAAGAATAAATCATGAATCAACAAATCCTATGCGTTTTAATATCTTATTATTATTTTTTAACTTTAATGATTAATTTATGTAAGTGCAGGGTATAAAGTTTTGAAAAATGGTTAAAATCATCATTTGTATTTTAATCATTATTATTTTTTTTAACATTTTATTTTGAATATAGTAGTTATGGAAGTTTTTTATTTAATGTGAAACAGATCATGGTAAATTATGAAAATAAGGTAGAAAACAGTTGGTTCTGTTTAAGTGATATCAAAATTAAATAACAATATGATATTCTCTATTTATTTCAACTATTACAATGTTTTATTTTCAATAATGTGCAAGTTAAGTTGAAGAAATTGATGACTGAAATAACTACATTGCTTTTTGTTTTTTATTTACAATTTTTAAGCAATAGAAGTTCAAAAATATTCCTTTATATATTTTATATTTGCATAAATTTCGTTTTAAAAGTTCAAAGAGTTATGCTGCAGTACTTAACATATGTTTGTTATTTGAAAAGTAAAATATAAAATAACTAGCTGTTTTTACTTGCTATGTATGTGAAATCCGAAAGTGATTTAATCATTTAGCTTCATTTTAAATCTTTGTTTACATGAAACATAATTCTAAATCGAAATAAAAGCTTGTATAACGCCCACACTGTAAAAAAAAAAAATCCGTAAAATTTACAATTTTTTACCGGCAGCTGGGTTGGTTGTGCAAAACCGTAAAAGTTGCGGAGAAAACCCGTCAACATAACGGTCTTTTATCATACAAGGACAAATTTACGGTTTTAAACCGTTCATGGCTGAAGCGTAGAACGGGAAAAAAACCGTTTTTCAACGAAACGGGTTTAAACCGTCAAATCTACGGGAAAAACCAGTTGAAATTACGGGTATTTTTTACAGTGCATAGCAACTTTTACGATTATTAGAAAAAAAATAATAAATACTTGTTTCATCATAACTTTCTTTGTAACTTCTAAAAATGCTTTGCAGAAAATTAAATTCAATTTAATAATTCAATTTCCTGAATTCAATATTTCAATGAAAATCGAGCAGTAGTACATCTTTTAAATATTTGTTATCAGATGGGGGGTATGAAAGGATTAATTGTTTCATTTATAAAATTTGCTTATTGTATTTCTTTAATTTGTCATTTTATTGAGAAAGAAACAATTTTCAAAATAGTGATGAAAAGCTCTTTAAAAAAAAGTTTTAAATATTATCGATTATGTTAAAAGTAAAAGTTGATTTTTTTTTTTTTTTTTTTTTTTGCAAATTGTTGTTTTTACGTTTCTATCCTAGTTTCGAGCATTTAATAGAAACTTAAGGAATTGTTTTACATCTAATAATTATCCAATTCCCAGTGTAAAAGTCATTGTAATCAAATTGCTTTGTTTCTTTATTCCTCTATAAACTGGAAGTAAACGGGTTTTAGTTAAACATTAGTAATTTACAGACCTTACAACCTTACAATAGAAGGTTGCTATAGATACGAGAATATCCAGAATATTAAAAAACCGTTAATTTTATAGCCTGTAATTCGGAATAAATTATCCAATCGTTTAGACAATATTTAAATCAGCGCATTAATTATGCATCCAATCATTTTTATGAAGAATAGTAGGTTTTCCTTACCATGGCTCAGCCTCCTCTGTTCTAGAACCATTTTGAAAAATGAACTGAAATTTTTCAAAAGTAATTGATTTTTCTAGCAGACATCTACAACCAGTACAACGTATGATTCAACTGTGCGTCTAATAAATTTTTAGTAAAACCCCTCCTAACGGACACCCCTCAAAGGCGGAGAATTTTTAATTCCCCAGTTCAAATGCAAATAATATTATTAAATCCCTGTCCTGCGGACAAAAAAAATTGTCCCGTTAGTGTCCGCATTAGAGAGATTTTACTGTAATTAGGCTATTGTATTAAGTAATTCACATTGTTAATAAGGCTGTTCTATTGACACAAAATCTGAAAGTTGGAGAAGTATATTGTGCTGATAAAATGAACTGTTTTCAGTGTAGTTCAATTGCTCCTAATGCATTCTAAAACAACTTTGAAAAGTTTGCAATTAAATTTATAACACCATTAATACCTCTTTTTAAACATCTTTCATCGAAAATGAAATATTGCGTCGCACATCTTGGTCTTATGTAATAACTTTAGTTAAAAGCAATATAATGGACGTTTTTTAAAAATATTTAATAAAAAATTGCTATTATTGAAGAAAATAAAAAAAAATGGAAAAAGTGTCTTAATTTTTTATGAAAGAGAAACATAAATGGTAGTATTTAATTTAACGTCGCTGTTGTCAGTTGGAGCTGGTGATGTAAAATTTCGTCTTCCTTTATGACATTTATTTAGTACATTGTTAGTGAGATTTTTTCCAAGTTTATTTTGTTTAAACTTCAACTTAGTAGGACTGCGTATTAAGGTATAATTTGCCATTGAAGATGCTTTTAACTTGTTAATGTTTACCTAAGCACCAACTTACAGTGAGAGCAAAGGTACTTATGTTAAGCTAATGCTTTTTGTTTTGGTTGTACCAATGAAACTGAGATTTATAGCTAAACTTTAAATCTTAAATGCTTCAACAGCTATGCATCATATTTACATTCCACTACAAACTCAAAAATATCACATGTCTAAAAAAGCAAGAGAGGAAATATCTCCGAAATCTTTGTGACTAATCCATGCAAGGCCCATTCGTCAGCTGGCAAAGCCCCCAAGTTCTTGAAATCAGTGTTGTTTACCTTTGTTTCAACTCACGCATTATTAGCTCTTTACACTGCCCTATGGAGCGTAACCCTCCTCCTCTTTTGACAACAGTGATGTCTTTAAAGAACTTTCGAACGCACTTCTTTCTTCTTCCAAACTCTTTCTTCAGCAACCTGGCAACAAAAGCCTTTCAGACGTGTCGGCGTCATCGCGTGCTCTGCTCGTTTGCAAATGGGCGTTGACAGCCTATCCTTGTTAGGCACTTTGTCACATTACTTCATGAGGCCCCAAAAGGCTGCGGCAGTTTTGCTTTTACGACGTGATACGTTTATTTAACACTCATTTTGACGCAGTAATGCGTCTTTGTCCAGCTCACTTTTGTGCCTTTTGTTATGGGTAGATTGTTTTCCAACGCTAAAAAGAAATTTATCCTCTCTCTCTCTCCCTCCGTTATTTTTTGTTCATCGTCTACTTAGGTATCTCTTGAAATTATTAAACATTAAACATGGTTTTTATGCTTAAAGTATTAATTAGAAAACTGCTTCAAAGGTCATTCGAATGGGATTTTCCCCTCACTTGTCTGGATCATCCATCACATTTCGCTACCGAGAATACGTTTACAACAACAAAATGGATCATACTGACATGTTGGTAATGTCTTTCCTTTAAACCCTTTAATTAGTAGGCAATTTATATTCAGTGTTACGTTTGCTACCTGATTTTTGACTTTTAGTTTTGTAACAAACATTTTTATTTCATTACCATGAACCTTCGTTTTAAAACTCCATCTCACTTTGTAGCTTTTGCTATGGGTAGATTGTTTTCTAACGCTAAAAAGAAATTTATACTTTCTCTGTCTCTCTCTCTCTCTCCTTTATTTTCTGTTCTTCGTCTACTCAGGTATCTCTTGGAGTTATTAAACATCAAACATGGCTTCTATACTCTAGTTATTAATTAGAAAAAATGTTTCAAAGGTTATTCGAATGGCGTTTTCTCCTTACTTATCTGAATCATCCATCACTTCTCTCAACCTTGAATACGTTTACGGCAAACAAAATGGATCAAAATGACATGCTGGTGATGTCTTTGTTTAAAACACTTGAATTAGTCGACAAATTATATTCAGTGTTCTGTTTGCTGCCTAGTTTTTGACTCTTAATTTTGTAACAAACATTTTCAAATAACTACCGTGAACGTTCGTTTCGAAACTCCATCTCACTTTTGGGGCTCTTTTTTTTTTATCGATAAATTGTTTTCTAACGCTATCCTCCTTCCTCCTCCTTCTCTCTCTCTCTCTCTCTCTCTTTCTTTCCCTTATTTTTTGTTCATCATATATTTAGGTATTTCTTGGAATTATTAAGCATTAAGCATGGTTTTTATACTTAAAGTATTAATTAGAAAACTGCTTCAAAAGTCATTCGAATGGGGGTTTTCCCTTCACTTGTCTGGATCATCCATCACTTTTTGTTACCGAGAATACGTTTACAACAACAAAATGGATCATACTGACATGTTGGTGATGTCTTTCTTTTGTTGTTGTTGTTGTTGTCGTGTCCAAAGAAGTGCAGAGTCCGAAAGGTTTAAATAGCTCCAAAAGTCTTGAAAACAAGATCCGCTAATTCTGGAGCCCGATGACTGTAAAGGATTTCATGTGGTGGTGCTCCAAGTTGGAGGAGGGAGCGAATAATGGCCTGGCAATTAAAGACATGGTCCGGGGTTAGTTGTGAATAGGGACAGTGCTTGCAGATGGGATAGGATTTAATATTATTTGGTAGAATCTTCATGCCCTTGAAATGTCCAGTACATAGCCTAGCTATTGTAGAAGAGAGGTTTCTTGGGCAGTGGAGGTTAGGGATTGTTGCCTTGCTGAAAAGCTGATTATAGATCCTTCGCCTGACTACAGCATTAACGTCTTTGAAGGTGGTTGTTAGTGGTTGATCTTGGTCACGTGCCTCCTTTGCAAGGGCATCTGCGCACTCATTTCCCTCGATTCCGACATGAGCTGGGATCCACTGGAGAATGTAGGTTGTCTTGAGTGAGTGGAGAAAGAAATTAATTTCTTGTGTCAGTCTTGTCATACCGTTACGTATGGCTTCAAGTGCTGATTTTGAGTCGGAAAAAATCACGATTTCTTCTATTAGGTCTTCAGGAGTAGGGGAAGAAAGACAATGAGCAAGAGCCTCTTCAATAGCAACAAGTTCGCTAGTAAAGTTTGAGGCGATTTGGCCAGTGGGTATTTTAAGCTTGACATTATTTCCTGAGGGATAAATGATGGAGATTCCTGCTCCACCTCTATTACAGTCAATATCAGAGGAACCATCTGTGTAGATTAATACACTGTTTTCTTCTGTCTTTCTTTTAAAACAATTCAATTAGCAGGCAATTTATGTTCAGTGACATGTTTGCAAACTAACTTTCACTTTTGGTTTTGCGACAAATATTTTTATCTATGCTACCAAGAACCTTCGTTTCGAAGTCCCATCTCACTTTTTTGGTTTTTGTTTTGGGTAGATTGTTTTCTATTTCTAAATGGTACTTTATACTCTCTTTTCTCTGTATTGTTTTTTAAAAAAAATTGTTCATTGTCTAGCTAGGTATGTCTTGAAATTATTGAACATTAAACCTGTCTTTCATACCTTAGGTCTTAATTCATGAATTGTTTCAAATGTTCTTATAAATGAGATCCCCCCCCCCCCTTACTTTTCCAGATCATCCATCACTTTTTAATATCCAAGAATACGTTGCTACCATGAACCTTCGTTTCAAAGTTCCATCTCACTTTTGTGGCTTTTGTTATGGGTAGATAGTTTTTTAACACTACAAAGAAATTTATCCTCTCGCTCTCTCTCTCTTGCTTTGTTCGTTTTTTGCTTAGGTATCTCTTGGTTTACATTAAGCATTTTGATTTACATACATTATTACTTGATAAACTTTAAACAGAGTTTGATATATTCTATTAGTTGTTTAACTGCTGCAAAGGTAATTCAAATAAGACTACACCCCTCGTCCCTCCCTCATTTTTCCACATCATCCATCTAGTTTTAACTACGAAGAATACATATTCAACAAAAAATGAATTACTGTGACATGTTGATCAGATTTTTCTTTAAAACATTTCAATTAGTAGACAATTTATATTAAGTGTTGTGTTTGCTACTCAGTTTTTGACTTTCACAGTTTTATAACAAAACAGTCAAATCTATGTTATCAAGTACCTTCGTTTCAAAGTTTCATTCCAAGCATCTTACATTGAAGATTCTTTGATCCTCCCCCCTCCCCCCTTAAAAAAAAGAACTCTATGCTAAACATCATTTTTCATTCAAGCCTAATCTTAACTTTAACTTTCTACGGTAAAAAAGGAAAGATATCCTGCATCAGCGGTGCCTGAGTTCAGCATTTTTACTTCCTTTTACAAAAAAGGAAGTATTGTATTCGCGAAAAAATTTTCACTCAAAAATTTGCTGTAATTTCCATTTTTCTCACCCCCGAATGAATGTTGAGTTTTTATTTTTCGACCCGACCACACGTGGATATATGCTTAGGAACGTATAGATACCCGAAATATCCATTTTGACAACCCCCGAGTTAATTACAACGAATTTTCTCGTGACGTCCGTATGTACGCATGTATGTGCGTATGTATCTCACATAACTCAAAAACGTTACGCCCTAGAAAGTTGAAATTTAGTACGTAGACTCCTAGTTGGATCTAGTTGTGCACCTTCCCTTTTGATTGCATTCGGATGTTCCTAAGGGGGTCTTTTGCCCCTTTTTGGGGGGAAATCATTGTTAATTTCAATGTAAACTCAAGTTGTGTTATAATTTGTTGGACACTTGGCGGTATATCGCCAGTCTTTTGGTCGCCAACTTGGCGAAAAATTTGGTGGATTTTTTTTTTTTTTTTTTAATTTGGTTTCAATTTTGCCACTGCTGGTGATATTTAGAGAGTAAACAATTGAACCACATTAAAATTACCAATAATGGGGAAATGACATTAAATTGGAGTAAAAGGAAGTCATGTGATGCGCACGTCAGCTCGTTGTATGAGCATTTTTCACTGATAGAGCAGTGTATTCTTTATTTGCATTCTTTTGCCCCAATCTCTCATTAATTCAATCAATGTACTTTTAGGTTTCTTTATAAGCATAGTTTACTTGCTTGGAATATTTGCGCTTATCAATTCTACTATGAGCAGAATCAATTAAATAGCATTAAATTACATTTTTTAATTTCAAAAAATTCTGCGACAAACCTTTTACCTGATTATAGCTGATTCTTTAGGTTTTGTAATTTGATTATGATGACCCTTTACTCTTTGAGCTCTATAACAAATGATTTTGTTTGCAGAGCACTATTAAATGAGAAAAACTATTAAAAGTGCTTGAATCTTTAGCAGTACTTTTCAAGGTTAAGTGACCTTAAATATTTATGCTCGTACCATCTTACTTGAGTCTTTGTTGTCATAGAACTAACTGTGTTAAGTTTTTTAAATTGCACAAAATGTGAAGAAGGAAAAAAAGTTAATATTAAA
Source organism: Uloborus diversus (assembly GCF_026930045.1). NCBI lineage: Eukaryota > Metazoa > Arthropoda > Arachnida > Araneae > Uloboridae > Uloborus > Uloborus diversus. The sequence goes on from NC_072739.1 coordinate 117,923,554, forward strand.
AAAAAAGAAACATTAGAAACAAGAGTTCCTGGGTAATCTTTCAGACTAAAAGTGTTTTGTTCAAGTTGGATCATTCCGTTTATTATTTATGCAAAAGTCGTTGGAGAACACATTTCTTCTCCTCCATAACTCTAATTTCAATACATATTTGAATATAATTAACATTATTTTTTACTTACTTAGAATTACTTTGATAAGATATTAATCCTCTTATTTTTTTTGAAAAATTTATCTACTTATTTTTTGCTAGAAACTGATCTAAAATGCGGACGTGTACAGTGAACTTAAAAGCGCGACAACGGATTCATTATACTACCCATTAAAATGAATGTAAATGAAGCTATTAATTTTATTTGATGAGTACCACCGAAAACTTCGTTTTCACTGCCAAAGTTGAAAATATTCATTGAGAGATTGAATTTAGCTTTCTCTGTTCCCTTTATTTCAATGCTCAAAGAATGATCACTCCGCATTTTCTTTGACTCAGTTCGCATAAATATCTCTGAAATTCAAAAATAAATTTGTTAAGGGATAAAACAGAACAATAGCGCCACTCACACCTCACAGTTCATAATTCAATATTATTTATATAGAAATATTGATTACTTTTTATCAAAAATATTTACTCTTGTTGAATAAGTAAATATATTAATATTTTCAAATTTAAGAGTATTTTGCTTTTTGTAAAGCTTACGGCTTTTATCTAGATATAATAAAGATCACCTAAATCTAAAGGAGGGTTAAGTCTTTTAACCCCGTTAGCAACTCCAACAATCTTTCTCTATTTTCAAACAACTCTTTCACCCAATCACCTCAGACAAACTTCGGAAGGAGGTAAAGGGGGTCAGCAGCAAAATAAAAAGTAGAAACCATCCGGCCCAAAACTCCTTAAGCAATCAGAAGTATGTGTGTTCTTAAGAGCAGTAAAAGTCGCTGGGAGGTAAGAGTACTATATCTGGCGCTGCACGTGTGTTTGTGCGTATGGCACTACCCGTAACGAGTTTAGAAGGTGGGAGTTAGGGGGGAAACAAACATCCACCCCCACTTTTATTTCAAAATTCGAAGCAACGTCTTCTTCCTTCCACTCCGCATCGACTCTTCGCTGTAACTTTAATCCATTGGACGCGAGTGCAACAATACTTCTATTAAACAAGAGGGGTGCCGTGGACATTAATTAAAACAGGTCGACATCTGTGGCCGGTTGCTATGGTTACCGGGGGTATAGGGAAGGACCGAATCATGTTGATGTTTGGCGCGCGGACAAACATCTCGCTACGAGGAAAGGTGGGGGTGGGTCTTGGGTAAACAGAGCAGACGATGAAGGAGTGTTTTCTTAGATTGCGTTTTGTTGTTCTTGGCAACAGTGCGCAAACAGTGCCAACGTTAGATGTGTTCCGTTTACTCCGACCCTCCCCGTCACGTGATCTTTTCTCCTTCGCTGATGATGATGGCGATGCCCAGTTGCATCAGAGGCGATTTTTGCTTTTCTTGGTTGTAGCCCAGTCCATAAGGTTGTTCAATACTTAACCGGATCCAGCATCTGCTGCTCACCTAACGTGCACAGCAAGCGAGAACTGCAGGGGGGAGGAGGAGGGCAGATACGCTGCCCGAATGATAAATTAAGTCTTAAGGATTTTCCCCACAGAGATTATAATTTACTTTCATTGTAGACCATTTTGAAAGCAAAGATTAACCATTGACATAATGCCAACAGCAAACTTACTAAGTTTGGGATACTTGCCATTAGTAAGGTTATCACATGCTATTATAATATCTTTTAGAATGTTGAATAAGTTTTCACATCATGATCTAGTTAAATGTTTAACTGATTTTTGAATATACTTTTGGCTATCAGTATGGAAAATGATGTTTTGATATTAAGAAATTAAAAACTGGCAATGCAAATTAAAGGTCTCACTTGCTTCCTCAATTTTTTGGTGCAAAACAGAAGTATCTATTCAACCAACAGGGGAAAGAAAGGAAGGTATTATTTTAAAAATATGCTATTAAAATCTAAGGAATTTAAGCAGATTGTAACAATGTTAACACGCTTACAAAACGTTATAAACCATTTTATTGAATCGTTGAGCAAATTTTTGATGTTGTTTTGCCATTTGATCAAAACCAATATTTATTGAGATTTATGAGATTTAGAAATAGTTTTTTCTCTTCTTCAACACAATGTGGAGCAAATACTTTGATAAAATTTTGCTGTACTATGATTACTAGTTGATAAAATGAACTATTATTTGTAAGTTTTTAAAAAATTTCATTTTATTCAACTTTACATAGTTTGCTGAATGATCGTTGCAACATAATTACCAATTGAAAAATCAACTAGAACTTAAAATTGAACTATTAGTTAAAAAAAAAAGACCCCGTAGATAAAACGAAGGTTTTCAAGAATTTTTCTTGACAAGTTTGATGTATACTTTCTTTTTCCAGTTTGCTCAAAAAGCTGTGACTAGATCGGAAAGGCATTAGACTCGTAACCAAAGGGTCCCGAGTTTGATACCAGTCGGTCGAAGATCCTCCGTGTACATTAACGGTGACTGGGGTACGTTTAAATGTCGAGGATACAAAGTCCTCCAAGTTCCCTTTCCAAATCAATACTTCTGGAGGTATTGGACCAGGGAAGACATAGTTTCTGTTCTGGATAAATAAAAAAAAAGAGAGAGACCTGTCTTCAGGGTCAACCTGTAAAACCACTTATAGTGGAGGGTGCGGGGGCTCTTGGAGTGTAAAGTTTGTTCATTTTTAACAGAAAAAGTATTTTAATATTTTTCATTTTATTTGGATGTTATATGTGAATCTCTCGCCACCATCTTTGTGTTGAAGTAATAACTAGCTGAGTTATTGATAATTTTTTTCAGAAGTTTCGTGACGCAATTTTACAAGCACTGGAATATGCTCCGCAACGCGATTACTTCTAACAATGTGCAAATGTGCAATACCTTTTAATTTTATATGGAAGTTGTCACTAATTGTCAACATGTTCATGTCATTTTAAAATGCAGCTGATATTTAGGCAAAATAGAGGAACCAAAACTTTTGCCTTAACTACACGATTTTTATGATATTCACTTTACTTACAAAACTTCAGACGTGAATTCCAAATTCGTTTCAGAACAATGTATTTATTCCACGGAATACGGCGGGAACCGCAACAAAACTGGAAGTATGGAATCGTTTTGTGACATATTGCTGGTAAAAGAAATGCTCAAAAGTATTCTTCCCGCTGAATATCAACCCGGTTTTTGAGACGGTTCTGTGGTTCCCTTAGTTCTCTGGAATTGCATTTCGCGTTCTATATATTTGTGAGGCGTGACTTGATATGTGACATTTTTTGTGCTACCTTATCCATCATAGGAGAGACAACTGAAGTAATTGAGTTTATGGGGAGGCTCTCTTACAGGAAATTGAGAAGCGATGTCATTTTGAAATGCTGATTTCTGAAGTTACTGTCATTGTGTTGGAGTTGGAGTCGGACTGATTTTGGGGTCAAAGAGCCGGAGTCGGGATTCGAAGGCTTTAAAAATGCAAGAGTTGGAGCCGGAGTCAATAATTTTTCCTCCACATCCACATCTCCAGAATAATGTCTGCAGTGCTTCCCACAGGGATGCCCACCCCTCCTCCTAAGATCAAGGACGCATCCCCCTAAATGTCGCGAAGACCTCCCAAACGTAAGCCCCCCCCCCCTCTAAAATGAGAGAAAACACCTCAAAACACCCCTCTTGGAAATTTCAATGGCACAGTCTGCGCTATGACACCCCCCCCCCCCCTAGGTTGGCACCCCTGCTTACCGGGCCTACGGAATCAGAAGGAAAATGACTGACTCCGATTCCAGAAATTTAGGAGTCTTTGACTCTGACTCCTTTTTCTCGAATTCAGTCCGACTCCAACTCTGCGAGCACTGTCAGTGTTGCAGACCTTGAGGAAAAATGACCGACTGCGACTCTTGGAATTTGAAACCTTTGACTCCCTACTCCGACTCCTTATTCCCAAAATTAGTCCGACTCCATGACTCCGACTTCGTAACTCTGGTACGTTCACACTGAGACCTATCAATCTATCGTACTGAAATATCTGTGACTACAGATTCTTGCAGTGATAAATAATTTCGAGTGTGGCTTTTATTTCTATGACCAAGTTTCACTCATTTTATTTTTCCCTTTGTTTCTGTTGTTGCTAGAGCGATAAATATATCTATACCTGGGAGGTAAAAGTCACTAAGTTACAAAAACAAAGTTGGCCAAAAGACGAGTTTAAAATTTTTCATTTGAGCAAAATATTAATACTTTATACCTCTGCATAGATTACAAAAAGTTGAATGAGGCGATGCTTGAATCTCGATTTTGAAAAAGTAAAAAATGAACACATTGCTCTTTATTTCCTATGCACAGATATATTACAAAAAATTTGTGCGAAAAATAGTGTGTTCATTAGCATTTACTTTTAGTGACTAAAACTCTAAATGTTTAGTGACTAAAATCTGACTTAAGGTTCTTTCCAATTAGACTTAAACCGTTTGTCATTTAATATCATTTCTAAAGGTAAAAATATCTTTTTATTTTCTACAGATGTGTTTGGGTAGTATTAACGTCTCATTTCCAGTTAGAAGTCTTATTTCCTTACCATTTGGAATATTGTGACTATTTTAATTAAGGGGGGGGGGATTATCATTCGTCCTAATTTATTTATTTATTTTTTATTTATTTATTTGCACAAATAAACTAAATTTCCATCTGTAATCAAATTTTTTCATGGTTAGAAATCGAACTCTTCATGTGTATACTTTTATTGCTGTAGGCATATTTATACAGAAAAGTACGCATAACTGTTCTGCAATATTAAGTTTTGGAACTCAAAAATCGATTAGACCCACTAAAATTCCCAGATAAAATCGTTTTCTGCCTCCCCCCCCCCCCCCGAAAATCCCTCTTTTATTTATTTAACATAAATCTGAAAGCAATGAAAAGACGCAATAATATGCGCTTATTTTTAATTTTGCTGCTTTTATGCAGCTATATTCACTAATATCAAAAAAAAGTAAAAGTACACTATTGCATATGCACATATGCTTTTGAATATAATTCGGGCTCCAACGTGATTAAAAAGCAAAATTTACGTCTGATTTTTGCAGGTAGGTTTAACAAACATTTCATACTAGATAAATATTTCAATAAATCAAGCATTTTATTAAATAAACATAACTGATTTTAGTTAAAATACGAAGCAATAAGTTCAAATATACTTGAGACTTCAAATAAGGAAGTTTCGGAAGAATAACTTTTCCTCGGAATTTCTTTTATTTTCTTTAAAAGAGCTGGTCTCAGTAAAGACAGCAATTAAAAATCAAGCAATTAAACGCTTCTGTTTCCACGATCTAAAGAAGGAAATAGACATTTATGCCAACATTATTTCGTAAAAAATTAAAATGAAGCTTTATTGCCCCAGATGATTCAATGAAAAACTTTGAGTCAGGCATATCTTGTTGTTCAAAAGCAATTTCCTATAGCTGATAACATGAAATGGTAGATTTCGAAAGCATTTTTTCACCTTAAAAAAATTCTACACCAGAAAAAAATCTCCCCCCCCCCCTCCCCCCATCCCCAGAGCAGGAGTCTTCTTAATGCGTTTGTCATTTGCGCCTGCGGATTGCGGCAATTATCGGCCAAATTACTGCCATTGAGACCCGCGGACTATGTGCACTGATGGGTTCGAGCTCCCTTCTGCCCTGATAAAGGTGTTTGGTCTTTAAACGGAATTTTCGAAAGGGGTCATCTATAAATTAACGATCGGATGGTTTTAATCCTATACTGTTAAATTATATTATATCATCAAATTTATCTGAATTTGATCAAGTAAATTAAGAACAATTTTATAAGTTTTAAAGTTTTTTTAAAGTTTTAGTTTTAAAATTTAAATTTAAGTACTTTTAAGGCAGTAAAGGTTGCGTCTGCGATTGCGCCAACTATCAGCCAAATTACAGCCATTGAGACCCGCGGACTGTGTGCGCTAATAGGTTCGAGCTCCCTTCTGCCCTGATAAAGGTGTTTAATCTTGTGGCATTTTCTGAATGGGTTATCTACAAATTAACGATCAGATAGTTTTGATCTTATTATTTTAAATTAAAGCATATTATCAAAATTTTTGAACTTGATTCAAAACAATTCAAAAAAGTTTAAAAATTTTTAATATTTTTTAAGTTTTATTTTTAAAGTACTTCTGAATTAACAAAGGTGTCTGGTCTTGAAAAGAAGTTATACGACCAAATTACTGCCATTGAAACCTGCTGACTTTATGCATTGATGGAGTTCGAGCTCTCTGCTGCCCTGATAAAGGTGTTAAGTCTTTAAATAGAATTTGCTGAAGGAGCCATTGAAATTTACCAATTTGATGGTTATGATCCAATCCTGTTATTTATACCATGTTACCAAGCTTATGTGAATCTGATAAAGTAATTCAGAAGTGGTTTGAAATTTTAAACAGATTTTTTAAGTTTTATATTTCGAATTTTAAAATAATTTTCAATTAGTAAAGCTGTTTAGTCTTTAAACTGAATTTTATGAATTGAGCATTTATAAATTAAAAGATGGGATGGTTTTTTATCCTATCTCACTAAATTATAGTATTTCATCAAAATTATATTAGTATGATAAAATAATTATAACATGCTCAGAAGTGATTGTCGTGATTTGAGATGCGATAAATGTTCAAACCTAAATATTTAAACTATTAACGATCCACTATACATTGTTTTAACTTCTATTTTAAAAAATATGTTAATATTTACTACAAATGTTGGTCTCATCATTTAAATCTCTTTTGAAAAAAAAATCAACAGAAGGCGTTGATTGGCACAGAAAGCGCTTCTCGTTTCTTACTTTATTTATGTGTTATTTTTTTTTTCTCGGGAATGGTTTCTTTATATTTATAAATGTATGTCTAAACTTATGTCACCAAAAGGATTTTTCTTCCTTAAAATTAATTTTCCTTTCCGTTTTTGACTGGGCTTTGTAGTTTAAAGAGTTGAATAGTTTAGTTGTACTGTCGTCGGTAAATATTTTCCCCCAAATTTAAAGTAGCTGCTGCAGAATAAAACTTGTACTCAAAGTCAATAAAACTGCTTCCCAGTTTGAGAAAATGACAAAAAGTTTTATATGGATATAAACTTCTTCTTATTCAGTAAAAGAACCAAAATAAACAACACTATCTGAACCCCAAGCTGCCACATCTACGAAAAATTTGTCACCGCGCTATTGGACGAATGGCCTTCAATGCTAGGAATTGAAGGCATTTATTTCAGCTCCAAAGCATCATGAATTTCATAACAGAACGGCATCTTCCTTCCTATTACACCCCCTCTTCTTTTGCGGGGAGAAGGGAGGGAAGGAGATGCCACGACCCCTCCCCCGACTCTTTTGCCGCGCAAATGCTTCGATAATGCCAAAACTGTGAACAAGAGATAGGAACCTAAATGACGACTGCGTGATGCTTTATATATATATAGATATATCCATATATATGTATCTTCAGATACATATATTCTTTTCCGTTGTATTTTTGCTCTTATTTTTCTCCGATGAAACCATTTGTTAGAATACGATTTCAGGGTTTTCTCTTAACTTTTAAAGCCCCACACGTGAAACCGCAAGATAAAAATTTCGGTTTCCCATTGCATTTCTGCTTTCCCCTCGAATGCCCCCCCGCCCCCCATTTCTGGATTTACGTCAGTAACGGTTTACACGCCATCCTGTTCCTTTAAGTCTTTGAGTGATGTACGACTGGTGTGTCAGTTTGCAGCATCGTGGATATGAGTTCGTTATGTGTTAGATAGATCGGTTTCTGTTATTTTTCTACAAGTCTTCCGCAAGTGTTGATGTATGGCGAAACCTGTAGATGCCCGGGCTAAGTCTGATATATAATTTCTCTTTCTTGTTGTATAAACCTGTTTAACCTTTTGAAATTGAAAAGGAAATTGAAGAGCTGTGGTTTTAAATAAATGCTTCAACTAAAACGGAGGTTATATTTCTTCGGAGCCACCTGTTTTCGTGAAATTTAAACCTGGATTACCTTTTTCAACACGTTTCTCGTTTTTTTTCCTTTGCTTTATCTGAAATACCACTCGTAAGTGCGAACGTATTTGTATTTTATTTGTAAAGAAATAAGAAATAAATTATTTCTACAAGCGTTTATTTGATTTAATATTTATTTATGATATTTATTATCTATATAGAGAGAGAGGAAAAGAAAGAGAGAGAGATTAACAACAGTATTTTCTCTACTCACATGGGTGTGGGGGAAAGACTGTTGGTAGTACAAGTTTGATACATTTGGTATCTGTAGTTGGCATCGCTGTGTTGAGCTTTAATCAGCTGACTGATCAACATTGTTTTGTTTATATCTTTGAAATTCAGTGTAACAATGTCAGGTCTTCTTGAAAATTCCACGTTGGTTGGACAACGCTCTGTGATTAGATTTTTTGTTTTATGAAGGTGAAAAACAAACCAATGTATACTCTAGAATGTCTAAAATGTATATCGAAAGTTGTATGAACCATGGAAGTTTTACAAGTGGGTAGAACAGTTCAGAAGGTCGAGAATCCGGGTCTAACGAACACCGTTCTGGCCGCTCTATTGAAGTTTTAACTTCATCACTTAAAATTCGAATTTTAGCGTACAATTAACAGCCAATGATAATGAGATACTGAGATATGCTTTTGAAGAAGATGAAGCCAGTCATGAGAGAGAAACATCGTGGATCTCAAAGGAGCTGTGTGATTCTCCGGCAAGACAACGCACATCCTCACGCTGTGCAATTAACCTGTGTGAAACCATTTGTTTAAACTTTCATTAAATTTGAATTATTTTTACAGTAATATCAAATTTTTCGGAGAATGACGTTCCTTCCCCCATTTCCAACTACACCACTGACTGTAGAAACTCAAAAATTCGATACGATTAAATGAAACCATAAATTTATTTTTAATAATATCGAAATTTTAAAATTTTGATTCTGTAGTGTGCGATCGATTACATTTTTATTGGTTCTATTTCATACTTATAATTTCATTAAAATTGAATTGAATATATATATATATATATATATATATATATATATATATATATATATACACACAAAATATGTCTCTATATATTTATGGAATGTGTGTTTAGGTCAAGTTATGTGTACTTTGGTTAAACGCTTCATTAGAAATTAATGAATATACATGAGGCATTTCTATTATATCTCTGCCAAAATTAAGTGTATAACAACAACAAAAAACGGTTCGAAGAAATATGTATAAGAAAAAAATAAAATAAAAAATAGATCGGTCCCCGATGTTAGGAGGTGGATGCCAAACTACGTAGGCCTTTCTAGAAACAAGCCTATGAGAATTTTTCACATTTGGGGAACGTTCGGTAATTCATTAGTGTACAATTGTTTGTATTTTTATAAGTTCTTTTTTATATTTCCATTTTCATCACGTATTAATGGTATATATGTATATTGTGTGTGTATCTGTGTCAACGTATGTGCTTTGGTTTAATGCTTCGTTGAAAATAAATGAACTCACATGCATTTCTATTATCTCTCGGCAAAAACTAAGAGAAAAACAAAAAAAAAAGAAAAGTTACTCAGAAATAGGTATATGTAAAAAAAAAAAAAAAAAAAGACCCCGGCGTTAGGGGGCGGGTGCCTAACTAAGTAGGCCCATCAAGAAGCAAGCCTGTGAGAATTTATCGCATCCGGGGAACCTTCGGTAATAAATGACTGCGGGCGCTTTAGTGACAAATCGTTTTCTTCTCTGCTGCTTGCTCTGATGCGATTTGAGAATTTTCTCTTCTTCCGTTCGAGTTTTATTTATCTTTTTTTTCTCTCCCTGGGATCCCTTTTTATTATTGTTTTTGTCATTTCTGTCATTTTGTGATTCTGGTGGAAGAGTTTTCCCGGTTTATGCTCATATAAAGTTGTTTTATTTATGGTAAATACATTTCTATATTTGGCAATAGTTCTTTTGCTCGAACTTAGTTTTCCAGTTGACAGATTATGAAGCACAGTTTGAAGATGGATAATTGATTTCATAAACTACTTTGTTAAATTTCTGACATCGTCACGTCGTTTGTTTCACTTTCATATTTATATAAATCGTCTTGCTTGTTGAAAAATATCACATACAAATAATTTCACTAAAAGTTTAACCAAATTTTACTATCGTTTCCAGAAGATTAATGTGGGCACCATAACTTCAACTTTCAAATTCCCAATGTTTTTTTCAGTGATCTATGTAGATATAGACTTAAAATCAAGTCTTAGGTCGCTAACGAAACTTTAACTGTTTCATTCTCAATATCTTTCCAATAATTTAAGTGCTAAGTATTCAGTACTTTATATATCTAGGCCTCAAAATTATGTTCTATGTTGGTAACATATAACTTTAACTTTCTTATTTGCAATATATTTCCAGTAATTTGAACGCTCAGTATTCAACACGCCGTTTAGATCTAGATACTTTCGTATTAAGATTGATTTGTTATAATTTAAAAACTGCATAAAATTGAAATCATAATGAATAATTTGATATATTTAAATGTTTCAGTATTAAATTTAGGAAATTTCAATGTAAATTTACCAGCAATATTTGAAATAGAAATTAATTTTTTGAAAAATATTAAAGATTCTTTAATTTCATTCTGCTTTACAGTTTTACTTCTCATTAGGGTTTACATTTTTTTATTTTTATGATATTTTGATCGAAAGATTAGCATATCTTTTAGCGATGTCTCTGCGCTTTCAATAACTAATTTCTAAAACCAACTAGCGTATCTATTAAGTAATATTTATGTTTTATAATTACTTTGTTCTGTGTCTAAAACTGACCGATACGTACTCATTGAAACATTGTTACTTATTTTCAAAATTACTGTCAAGATTTCGGGGAAATTTTCTTATCATTAAATGTACTCCAAATTATAGGTAAAACCATGTATTTTTAGGATTACATAAAATTCATTCTGATCTAAATTGTTTATATACGATACTTTGAAATTACTCAATCCTCATATATATATAATAGTGAATGATCGAGTAACGCTCCTAACGTCACCAACAATGAAACTCGTCCCACGGTATGATAATTTGATTATATTTCCTGGTAATGTTTGACATGCAGGGAAATGCTTTACTTTGACGCGGCTGAACTGGACCCAGTAAGTTAACTGTTTTACTGGTAAGACAGTAATTTTAGGGGACTTCATGAGCAAGTTTCACTATTTCAAACACCTGTTTTAGTTTGTTTTTTTTTCGGTTTTAATTTGTGCATGCATTTTGATTTTATTTGTATGTTTTCTCTGCCGTTTCGTTTTTATTAGAAAATAAACCGGAAAAAGCAACGATATTATCCTGAAAATATTCTATGCTATAGTATATGAACTTTAAATGTTCTCATGATAAAGTATTCATAAATTTAGGTTAAAATCCTCAATTTTCTGCAAACACGCGAATATATACAACTACAATTGCAAATCATCACTTCATGTTGTAAGCTCTCTTTTGGTGATACACGATATTTTGTCATCACAAACTATTTCAAATTACTTTAAGCGTTTAAATGTAATATGGTACACTGGCTTGTATTTAAAAAAATCGCTTAAACCATCTTTGGCATTTTTCTGGTGGAAATGACACCTATATCATCTATAGGCAAAGTACCTGAAACTAACTAATATAGAATTCTGCTAAAGTTCACATTTATTAGTATAGAAATTTAGTCTGTAATACGTATTGAGATTCTAGCGCATACACAAGTAAATTTTGACAAAGAAACAGTAGGCCGATTAAAAAAGTGAATGACTACAGAAAGAAAAAAAATCTCATTGGTCGAATGAAGGGGGTCGAAAGCATCCATTAAATAGCAATATCCGTCCTCCCCCCTTCACCTATTTTAACGCTTGGCCTCCCCCAAATGAGATGCGGCAGAGGGATAGAATTGGAGGGATGCGGGGACAGTGAGGTTTCAGGGTGAAAAAAATGTATTGAATCGTTTGCATTTTTTTAACACCCTGATATCGAGATGACTGTTGCGCCATCTGTCGCGCAAGATGAATTCATGAGTTTGGAATAGGTACGGCTGAAGTTGATGAAAAAGCGAGCTCTATCACTTTGTATCGAATTTAAACAAGATATTATAAATATCGTTTCAAAAATATGTTGTTTTAAATATTATTGTAAAATTATTATGGATGTTTTCCGTAACATTGTTTTTTGATTTTTATAATGGAATAAAGCGTTTCTTACTGGGTTAATAAAATGAAAAAAAAATTGAAGTAGGCATATAAAAAGTAGGTAACAATAACTCGCAATTATTCTAGCGATTTTTTTTTATTTTTTTTTTCTTTGCATTGGAGAAGTGATTTTTTTTTTAATTCTGGAACACTTGAATAAATTTATGGCTTATTTAAGTTAAATTAATTCAAAAGTGCATTTTATGTTAAAAATATCAGTAATATCTTTTTTCCAATTGCAGAAGATATGTTTTAAAGAGTCTAATTCGTTTAAAATATATTTTTAAAAAATGAGAAAGAGAAAATCAAATGTAGTGTCAACAAATGTAGACACAAAAGTATGGCTATTATAACAATAATTATCAATGAAATTTCATAAAATGTGTGAAATGTTCATGAAATATTACTTTTCTGTTGACTGCATGTGCGTTCTGCCAGAGAACAAAATTGTAAAGTTGCCGTTTATCAATTATTTTACCCTGAAAATCTATTGCTAAAGTATTTTTTTTTTTTTAAATATTACTTCGCTTACATCTTACTTGAATAAAAAAAATCATTTCAGTTTAACATCTTCAGGTTAACATCAACTTTTATGAGAGGTCATCTGCCACGAAAACAAATAAAAACTTTTCGTAGTTTTAGGAAGGATCTATTGCTCTCAATTCCTATCATAATAGGCATTCAATTTTAACATATTTATTGCTTCGTTTCAAACATTGTCTTGAAATAACCTGATATGCTACTAATGCCTCCTTTATAAATATTTTATTCTAGTAACAAATGCAAAAGTACAAAATTAGATACGCACCTGTTTTTGAGAAACGTGAAATTTGTTTACCACAGATCATTTGCAAAGTCACTTATTTTTAGGTATCATCACTATAGTTACCGTTCTTCACTTCCTATAAAAGTGTAGTAATTATTGTCTCGCATTTTCAAAAGAAAAACGACACTTCAGACAAATAAATACTCTTGAAATGTTTTCGTATGTCTCTATTTCAGTCAATGGCTTGGAAAACATTTATTTGTGGAGCTGAATGTGCTTTGTGTTCTGTTTAATATGAAAATTAACATCCTTTTTTTTCTTCTTTGACTCTATTTTTAATTTTAGAGAACTGCTAAGAAATTTTTATTATGTGCTTTTAATATAGTTTTAAGGGGTCACAGTACCTTTTAAACATTTTTTTTTAATTTATGAATGTTGTGTTTTTCTTTGAAACCATAACATACACACTCGTTTCGCAACCAATAATCCATTTTCATAATCGTAAAATATTGCCCACATTTTTTAAAAATTCAAAACATTTAGGAAAATTTCAATTTTTCAAAATTTTTAAGGCTTTTTTATTTTTGCACTTATTTAAAAAAAAAAAAAAGATTTTTGCTAAGCAATCACAATATTCAACTCTAAAAAGCTGTGCATTCATTTGTTTATATATGTATTGAAACATTTTCTTTGATAAATTATGTAAAAAATCTCTAAACATTTGAGTAATTTATAAAATGCTTATCCAATGCACAGTTTTGTTAAAAATATTATCCTGACTGCAAAAAAATATTACTTTAAAGCTGTATCTTTAATAGAAAAAAATCCTTAGGGATTCTAATGACAAGAAAAAAAAATACAATCACCGAGAAAAATCAATTTAAAATTTTTCTTTTGCATAAGAACACATAGCGAGCATGACCTAAAACTACTCATAACTTCTTTACTAATAATAAAGCTGAATGTCTCTCTGTCCGGAGGATGTCTGGATGTCTGGATGTCTGTAGGATATCTGTAGGATGTCTGTAGGATGTCTGTGACGCGCATAGCGCCTAAACAGTTCGGCCGATTTTTATGAAATTTGGCACTAAGTTAGTATGTAGCATGGGGGTGTGCACCTCGAAGCGATTTTTCGAAAATTCGATGTGGTTCTTTTTTTATTCAAATTTTAAGAAAAAAAAACTATCATAAATTACGAAATTATCATAACGTGGAATCGTACCATGGGCGCAAGCCAATGGGCGAGATACGAAATTATCATAACGTGGAACTGTAACGTCGGTACAAGCCAATTGTCGAGAAAATTCACCATACATTATTTGTAAATATATACAAGCGAACCAAAAGACCTTTAATTTCTCTATTACGGGCGAAGCCGTGCGGGTTCCACTAGTTTTAAATATTTGAACTAAAGCGATGAAACTTTTTCCCCGTGTTACGAATAATTTGTAGTTTTGAAATAAGCAATAAAATATTTTTTTGATCATTTGATCATTTTTGAGGTACTGTGACCCCTTAATAATTTGATGTTAAGTGCTTGACCATAAACCTTACTCGAAGCCATTGTTTGAGGAGCATATTTTGTTGTTAAAGATCCCTTTTAATGTTACGTAATGTTATAAAATATTTGAAATATATCTTTCTTATTATATCTGGTGCCCGTCAAAACTCAGTCATTCCGTTACGTGTAAAAGAATAAGTGTATTTCTTATGGGGAAACTCTTACTCATGCATAAAATTTTACTTCAATATAGCATAAAATGTTCCTGTAAACTTTGAGAAAAATGTATTTGAACTTTTTTGTATCAAAGAATCAAAAATTATTTGTTTCAATGCATTGAAAAGAGTTTTTTTAGCATAAAACATTTTCAAAACTTACCATTATCAGATTTTGTTTTATGAATATTTTATTTAAACACCAATATTTTTTGCGCACAAAAAAGTTTTTTTAACAAATTGGTATTGTTTCTTCCCCATGATGGCATACATTTTCTTTATTAGCTATTCGTCTAAGAAATGAAGCATTTTGTTGCCACAGTAGCATCAATAATGAGAACATTAATTATGAATGAAAAAGGAATTGCGTGTTTTGGAAGTCTTAAAACAAAACTTCAGTTCCGGACTTTCATAAAAAGAATCCTTAAGCTAAAGTATAAAAATGCGTTCTGGCGTCTCAAAGTTGAAGCTAAGTTGTAGAACTGGATCTTTTAATTATTAAGAATAATCTAATATTTTCTCAAAAATTGACATAATAAATTTGATCGTATTATTAGAGGAAGCTTGCCGTCAATGAACCACATAACAGTTTTCGATTTTTTAATAAAAGAAATCCAACTCAAATTTCACATTAAGTTATAGGAACAATTTCTCAGTATATCTCTCTTTTAATTATAATATTCACTTTCATGATAAATATACACAATAAAGAATGAAAATCAAAAATAAATATTTTAGCATGTGGTCCATTCACGGCTACCGGTTTCTATGGATGGACCACCGAGTTTCCATCGATGGACCACATTCTCAAATTAAAAAATCAATGCGTTACTTACAAATATTTATGATAGGTGATTAATAAGCACTACAAAAACAATAAATTATAGAAAAATAAATTTATTTTCTAAAATGTTTTATTTTCGGATAGGAACATAAAAAAACCCAGCACTCACACAACGCACAGCTGTTGTCCTCACACCTCGTTCACCACTTGACATTTTCCCAACCTTTGCGACACTGCTCTTAGCTAATATCTTTTCAACCTCTTTTGAATTGTTGGGAGTTTTATTAAATCCATTTTGAAGATTTTCGTTCGACTCAAGATTTTACTTGCTCTCTTAAATGTGAGAGAAATTATTGACCATTTTACTACTGAAACCAGAAGTTTAAGTCTCAAACTACTAGAGAATATAGTAATAGCAGACTTTTTGTCTTGATTAAATCTGTGGGATGTATTATTTTTCTCAGCCTCTTGAAAGATCAATTCCCCCAATTTTTCAGAACTAATTGCAAAAACGTCTTCTCTAGTTTCAAAATATGATTCACTAACCATGTTCCTATTTCGGAGAGCTTTTCTCCTAAATTTCTAATAAGTGACTAAGGTAACAACAAACTGGTATTTATCTTCCTTGCGACTGTTTAAAGTTGCTTTCAGGACTCTATATTGTCGGAATATTTTGTTAAGGTCCATGCCACTATTTCTGTAAGCTACTGCAGCACGTTACATGCTCTCTATTGTCCACAGGTTATATTTTACTAATTTTTGCATTTTTCTAGAACAGCAAAAGTATTGGAACTGTATTATTATGTTGTACATTTTTCATCAATTTTATTTTAAAAAAATTGACTTGAAATTATAATAATGTATAAGAGTTTTTATGAATTACTGCGATTATTTTTTTTCATTATCATATTTATTTTAAAGCCATTGAGTAATTTTCAAAGGTAATTGAGCTGAAGTTACAACAGTATTTGAGATTTTCCAGGAATGAACCTCTTTGTCACGTGAAAACACCTAGTGGTCCGATGATGACTGTGTCATTTTGAATATTCTTATAGCTGTTATTGATGTGACGAATCATGATGAAACATGAAGTATGGGGAATGGTACTTGAAAAGGCACTCTTTTAAGTCAATGTTCACGCTTAATTGATCAGTGATATTCAAAGCATTTTATAACTAAATGAAAATCTCAATAAATAGTAAGATAATGGTAGAAATCTTTTCTGATCGATTAACAATATGATGAAATACTTTTAGCTCTTTGACGACTCTGCAGTAGTCTGTTTTTAGACAAAGGAAGAGACTAAAACTGATTTCGCTTCTGCCCAAACTCTGGTACGAGAAATATCTTCGCGGTGTAGTCATGGAACCGGTTCATTGACGGCAACCTTCCCCTATTATTCATTCTTTGTTCGTTTGTTTTTCTTTTCTTTTTTTTTTTTTTTATTTGCAGAAATTTTGAGAAGTACTACGTTTTGTGAATGACTCTCTCAAATAACACGCTTATCAGCAGCTGAGGTAATTTTTTAAAAAATGAAAGTTGCGTAATATTCTTAATTTTACAAGCTATTGAAATAAATGTAGGTTAAAGCAATCTTACATTTATGGGTTTCCAGCTTTATTAAGAAAAGTAAACTTCCAAAGCAATTCATTTGTAAAGTTTAAATACTTCAATAAAGTTTGTAGTCCGTAAGCTTTGTTTCAGAAGTTGTAGTTATCCTTTATCGAAAATTAATTGATTATATCACATGGTACTGTGTCCCTATAATCACGTGACCGTCAGGTGTGGTAAATCGTTTTTTCTTTAACACGCCAAGAAACTCATACCATTTGCATCAATAATAATAAATGAAAAAAAAAATCAACTGTATAATGCCACACTTGAAAAAATATAAAAAAAGAATTATAAAAAAAAAAAACCTCTCTCATACACAGGTGGTAAAGACAATTTTACCTTTCGAGAAGTACGCAGTTTCCAATCAGTCGTCTTGAATCGTTCCCTGCCCCTCGCCCCCACCCCACGATGAACCACTTAGCGGGAATCACGAGAAGGAGGGGGCAAAAAATCTCCACCCCCTCGTTTAGCGTCAATTAAGATTAGCCCTAATCAACAATGGTGTCATTAAAGAGGCCGCAATGAGCTATAAATTTTGATAAGCGCTCCGTCGTCCAACTTCATTAGAGTCCCTTCTCTCTACCATAGACGTCCCTTTCGAATATAAGCATTCGATCGTTATTCCAACCACACTCCGTTGTACCTCGTTTATCGTTCCAAAAGGCGATAGGCCCCAAGAAGGGTTCGTTCTCGTTAAAATACAGTTAGGGTTAATTTTTATATCTTTTGCCGTACGCAATCTGATTGATTTCAGAAGCACTTATCTCTCTCGTGTTTTCTTGAAACTGCCGTTCAACTTCCAGTCACAGGTTGCGCCCGAGATGAGGTCAATGAGAAAAGTAAATGATAAGTTTTGTTTGCATAAGTTAAATTTTCAGAACTCGTTCTGGAGCGTCTTAAAATACACAAATAGATTTCTTAGACAAAATGCACGAATTGTGTTAAGCTTTCAAGTGCCCGAGATGAGGTTAATAGGAAAAGTAAAGGATAAGTTTTTTGTTTGAGTAATTTCAATTTTCTGAAAATACAGAAATAAATTTCTTTTACAAAATGAACGAGTTGTAGTAAGATTTCAACTGCCCCAGAGTTGGTCAATGGGAAAAATAAATGTTAAGCTTTGTTTGTAACTTAAATTTTCTGAACTCATTCTGAAGCGACTTCGAATACAAAATTAGCTTTTTTTTACTAAATGCACGAACTGTATTAAGATTTCTGGTGTCCCAGATGAGCTTAATGGGAAAACTAAATGATATGCTTTGTTTGCGTTACTTATTTTTTAAACTCATTCTGGAGCATCTTCGAATAATGAAAAAAATTTCTTTTACAAAATGCACGAATTTAAAAATAAGAAAAAATCAAGTGTCAACCACAAATGAGATTGATGGGAAAAGTAAATGATAAGTATTGTTTGCTTAAGTTAAATTTTCTGAAATTATCCTGAAGCTTCTTCGAATACAGAAATAGATTTCTCAGACAAAATGTACGAATTGTGTTAAGATTCTGCGTGCCACAGATGAGGTCAGTGAGAAAAGTAAATGATAAGCTTTATTTGCATAAGTTAAATTTCATGAATTCATTCTGAAGCGTCTTAGAATACATAAATATATTTCTTAGACAAACTGCACGAATTGCTTTGAAGGGTTCAAGTGCCCTAAATGAGGTCAATGTAAAAAGTATATGATAAGTTTTGTTTGCCTAAATTAAATTTTCTGAACTCATTCTGAAGTGGCTTAGAATACAGAAAGAGATTTCTTAGATGAGATCAATGGGAAATATAAATGTGTCCCTGAATAAGTTAAATTTTATGAATTCATTCTGAAGCGTCTTCGAATACAGAAATTATACTTTAACAACAAGCACAAATTTCAAGAAGACAAATTTTTTAGACATATTTCAAGCTGTACAAATCTATAACAGTTGTACTTAAAAATTGCTTTAAGCACTAAAACAATTCTATAAAATTTACTGTTTTAAACTGGCTTCTAATTTACTTGTGCAAAACCATAAAAATTGCAACGTAAATCCATAGTCACGTCAGTTTTTAACTATACGATATCAATTTCGTAGTGAATACGCATTTACTTTGTAACTTTTACGGCTTTGCAAAACCAACTCACCTGCCAGTTTAAAACCGTAGGTGTTAAGGATTTTTAGATGGCAAATTCAGGGCCTAACCTTTTCTCCTAAGGTTATCCCGTTTGCCAAACTTTTACCTGTTTATAAATATAAAAAAAATCATATGTTTCTGACTAACGTCTGGGCCACTTCTATAATATTGACCACGGCTTTAAGGGCGTAAAATGCAGCATGTGTTTTAAATTGACTTTGTTGAATTGAAATAGTAAAACTCGCATTATTTGAAGCAAATTTATAGTTTTCGCCAAGTTTTTTGGGGGATCGTATTGCTTCTGAATAGAGTCCAATATTTAATGATAAATGATAGTTTTAAAGCATAAAACGTTGAACGGTTTTTGAAGTTATTTTGGTAAAACAATTTAAGCTACTTTGATTAAGGTTAAAAAAGCTATCTGCTCTGAATTATGTTTAAAAAAAATTGTCAGCTTAAAAGGAGACATATTTAATTACAAAACGTAAATGAAGTATATATTTAAGTAACTATCTATAATCAAATGATTAATATTAATAGTCATTGTTTCCAAGAGACAATTTAGGTACTATATTGACTTTTAAATTGGTTTATTTATAGTTCTGAAGAAAATGGATGTACCAGTGTCTTCTGAACCGGTTCAATGACTTCTGCCTTTTTTCATTAGTATTTCCTTGTGCTTGTAACTTTTTTCGATTGAGGTAGTTACGAAATTATGCCTTTATTCCTTGAAGGTTTGACCGTTCCTAAAACACATTCTATGCCCACCGTAAAGTATTTTCTTTCAATTATATTTAAGAATTAAGATAAAAACATCGAGCATTTTATTCTTTTATTCTATTTTTGAAACAATTGTTAGAAATCACACCAGGATTAGGAAGAAAAATAGAATCTTTTTTTTTGTTTTGTTTTAAAACATGATTTTTTTGAGGGGGGGGGGGCGAACTGGGTTAAAAAAAAAACTTTTGTGATTACACATGTGCCTGTTTTTAGTGAAATTTAGCATTAACTTGAATAATTAATGTACATATAACAACTAATGCCAGGGCTGCTCAGACGGACTGGTTTTGAGCAAAAAGATTCGGAAGCAGGGACCGGAGTCAAAGGTTTAAAATTCAAAGAGTCGGAGTCGATCATTTTCCCTCAAGGTCTGCAACTCTGACTGCTTATGGAGTTAGAGTCAGACTGATTTTGAGGTAAAGCAGTCGGAGTCGGAGGCTTAAAAATTCCCGTAGTCGACCCTTTTCCCCCCGACTCCGCAGCTCTGATTAATACTCATCTTCATTATTCATTTTGTGAACTAAACATTTTAATTTACTTATTTATTTTGAATATTTTTGTGATACTTGGGCTAAAATTACCTTGATATAATGTAATGTCTAGTAGGTTGAATAAATTTTTATTAAAAATTGAAATAACTAATTGATATTAGTTCCTTCATTTAGTATTGATTTAGTATCTTTTCAACTACATACAATTTACAGAACTCATTGACAGAAAGTTGTTGTTGAAATTCGTTGAGTTGTTAAGTTAAAAGCAGAAGTCATTTACGACATTAAATAGTTTAAAAAATCCAACTAGAAATAAATAAATAATCAATTTTTAATTACTCTTTAGTTTTTCAGGAAAAATCTGGTTGGTTTAAACCATGCCTAGCCTGGCACATTAAGTCATTTCCGTATAAACTAAGTAAATTTAGTTTTTAATTTAATGCTGTGAACTTTTCAAGTATAAAGGATCACATCTTCCGGGAAGGGAAGATTTTTTCATTCGTTGTTTCTTTAAAGCATCTTGGCAGATAATTTGATGGTGTACTTCTATGTTTTAGGCTCTCAAGACGGGACATGGCATGATGGACCATGAGGAAGACGGAGACGTCGCGATCAATCTCTCGACCAATCAGGCGCCTAGGTCTGCTGACACACCCAATGGAAATGCCGAACCAGAAGACGGAGAACCCCAGGTTAGAGTCCAAACATGTTTTATTTTTCGAAATATTTAATGTTCTTGTTGGCGATTTTTTTAAAGAATTTAGCTATATTTTTAAAAATCTAAGCGGCAAAAAAAAAAAAAAAAAACCTGACTAATAAGATACCAAGCAAATAATAAAAGAATCTTTTTAAAAATGTTCTAAGGAAAGTAATAATAATAGCAATAACAAATAAAGAAATTAGAGAAATAACTATATTAACAAGGGATTTTACCTCTGTGTGTGTTAAATTAAGGAAATACAAATATTCTAGTTCAGCCCTAAATAAATGAAAAACGAATCTCACACTTTAGAAACCAGTTTGCTTCTGTCCAACAATTTAAAGTTTGGGAGGTACAAGTTCACAGAAATTTCCATCATTTGTGCTTTGTTGCCAGTAACTGAGTATATGTTGTCTAAAATTCGATTCCAATATGATTATAAACTGTGAAAAAACTATGAAACCAACCACTATGTTTTACGTAAGATTTGACATGATAATGGTATTTTTTGCTATTCATAATGTTCTGCTGAGCACGTCATATGAAAATTCAAGAATATAAGCTATAGTCTAAAGCTTAAATTTGAATGTGAAATGGAGCTTAAGGATAAGATTGTATTGAAATAATTATCTATAAATATCGTGAGTGAGCAATGACGTTGCAGAAAAAAAAAAACAAGTAGATATCATGGAACTCATTTTGGGAATTTTAATCATACAAATGAAGAAAAAATGCTTCAATGCACGCTTTCTATATTTCGTATAAATTAAATTGTTCCGTAAGTTTGACTTGTGAAGTGTAACAAGCAAATTTTCATTAAATCATCGTGTATTTTGTGTAAGAAAATGTGAAAAAACACCTGTTCTGAGAAAGTAACCATTTTTTTTTAAGTAACATCTTCTCTTGTTTGTTTTCTTTCGTAAATATGTATCTTTTTTTTTAAAAAAATAATATTTAGACTAAATATGCAAAAAAAAAAAAAAAACCAAGCGAAATATTTTTTTTATCACGCTACAAAACTACGAATGACTGAATTCTACAAGCAAAAATTTTATTTTTTCTCCAAATAGTTTTTGTTGTTAATTAATTTTTAAACAAATTTATTACTTTCAACCCTTTCTTACATGCGTCTAACTGCTTTTAAAACCGTGGAGACATTTTTTTCCCGCCATTACGCTACTGAAATTTCATAAAAACCTTCAAATGGAGAATAAAAAAATCAAATTAATACTCTTTCGAACGTTTTATGAGAGAAAGAAATTAAACGACTAAATACATCAGACGAAGATGTAAATATTGATACAAACTAATTCGTTCACGGGAAAATTAAAATTAAATATACGGCAATTACTTCTAAATGTAGCTTGACGCGAAAGAGAGCGAGAGTGGGGGAGAAAAACCCGCAAATTGCCACCCATCATAGCCAAGAAGAAAAGCAGGAAAAAAGTTCCGAAACTGTATGGGGAAAAAAATCTTGATATATTTAAAAACACATAAAAAGCGAATCACGCTGTTTTTTCTTCCGCTCCTAGTGGAATAAAAACTAACTTCCTAGTTCTATCGCTGTATTATAGACTCAGTTGCTTCTGCTGCGTTATCGCTAGAGAAAGCGTCGGTTTCAAGTTGAGGTGCAACATCCCAAAACCAAATATGAAAATGGGGGAAAAAATCTTCGCATATATCGCTTATTCCTCCGAATGTCATTAGCGTAGCCATCAGGGTGGCGTTGAGGGCACTCTGGCCCTCGTGATGGCCCTAATTTCCCCCATTAGTCAGCCCAACAACCCATTTTTAAAAGCGTTTCAGAAGATACTGTATCTAGTTGCCTCGCCAATGGGAGCAAGTTAGCTTCGAAAAGGACGGTGCATTTGCAACGGGAAACTGACGCGAGATATTTAAGAACGAGGAGCTTTTTCTTTTTTAATAAGGATAGGTAAGGGGAGATAGTATTCCTGGGGTCGAAGTGTAAAGTTATCATGCCCGTAATTGTTTAATTAGTTATTGTAATCTCTTGGTGGTCGTTTTCGTTTGCCCGTGTTTGATGACAAGATTTCATTTTGGGCGAATTGGGAAGTTCCGTTTTTGCTTTTTGGCGTGAAAATTGTAGTTTTCCTCTCCATGTGATGACTCCAACATTGCTTATTTGTTTCATAAAAGTATTTATTACTTTGCTGATTGCTGTAACCTTGGACCTACGACACGCATTTATTTTCTAACATCCGTTCATTCTTAATGGTGGGATATCATGAGTGTTATAAATTTTTATTTCGTGGTAACTATCATTTGCAAAACCAGGAAACCTCGTAATATTTTCAGAAGAGGTAAATAACAGTAAATTTTTCAGATGAGGCTCATAATAATCATAACTAAATAAGGGCTCTTATTAACGTTCATAACTAACTAAATACAAATATTTAAATGCACTAAATCATCTTATAATATTCATAAACTTGTGTCATAAAGGTTTTTTTTTTGGAAAACTATTTTCTTTCGATTTTATTAACCCTGTATTATCAGTATAAATATATTATCAACAATAACTTAAAAAGAACAACTATGTTTCTCTTTTGTAAAAATCAGAACTGTCGCTCTTTTGTAAAAATCAGAACTGGAGATTCTTCTTTATTTTGACTTTTCTTATGATAATATTTATTTGTTTTTAATTTTTACTGATTCAATTATTTATTTACTTATAAGTAATTCCTTTTTTGTTTTTTACTTATTTATTTGTTTATTTTTGGTTTAAAAATAGTAATATGTGTCCCTAATTTTTGTGTTACTAAGCTTTTTTTTTACAAGAATGTGTAGTTTTTTCTGGTTTAAGGAAGAAGAGATGAAGAACTCAAAAAGTTTAACTTTTTAATTTTACTTTACGCTTACAGTATGATTAAACTACATTCAGTCACATTCTTAGTTATTGTTATTACTATCTCTCCATTTTAAATCAAGTTCTAAAATAAGAAATAAACATTTTTCTACTTCCCGAGAAATATTCGGTTATATCAACCCAAAGAAAACAAAAAGACATTAGTTCTTTATGACAAAAACTCAAACAAATGAAAATGTATTATTGCCTCGTTTTTACATGTTGCCACAATAAATTCAGAGTCCATTCCCTGCTTGTTTTTCTGGATAAAAGTAATATATATTTAGCATTAAATATATAGGAATTGACAGAAAGATTTTCAGACTGGCGTCTGCAGACCAAATTATTCCGATGTGGAGAATTCTTTAAAAATCTAAAATATAACTGCAGGAACACAAGCTTATAAATAAACGTTCACTACTTGAGCGAAACAAATCAACTCGTGGCATCAAAATCATTTTTCTCTAAAAAACTTCTTTTTCAAAGCAGAATTGAAAGTGAGAAAGAATAATACAAAAATAAACACTCGAAAACCTGACGCGAAAAAATAAAACAAATTTAGAAAAATTCAAAAATTGACGGGAGAGAAACGGAATCAACAACGTAGGCGGGGGGGGGGGGGGGATAAAAGATTCCTAGAGAGGAAAATCTGAAATCGTGATAAAAAGAAAAACGTTGCCCACAAATAAATAAATGTAATAAATGGAGTCAGTGAAAAAAGTCGTTGTTTGTTGCTGTTGTTGTCGGCGGAATTGTTACAAAAGCGGTGGCATCAGCTTCCAGTGCATCGAAGTTGAGTGGAGCTGTAACTGTGTTAAAGATTTGTTTTATGAGTCTGACACTTTGGCTGGCTCTCTATACCCCTTCTTATTTCGCCTCCTTAAATGCACTTTCGGCGATTTCGCGTATACAGTGCTAAGGGGGACGTCTGCAAATTGTATGACCTACTGATTTTTTTTTTCAAGCTCATTTCTTCCGACATTTATCGGAAACAATTAGCTAGGGAAAAATATTGTTCGCTATTTTTTTAATAAAAAGCATTATGAAGACATACAACATTTTGCAAAGATGTTTTCTTGTGAATTTTAAAAATATAGCTAATTTTTATATAATTATGATAAAAGCATTGATTTCTATCTAACATTTCAAATTTTTTGGATTCAGTTTTTGTCTGGTGAAACACAACACTATAATTTTGTAGTCGTTGTTTAAAAGTAAAACATACAGTATTCTTGAGGTAGATAGCTAAAGCATTATTTCTTTATGTAGATAACATTTCTCTTTTTAAAGGAGACCTTACATAAATACAAATACAGGTAACATGAAGAAAACTTATCGAAAAACATACTGGATATTATTAGGGTAACTTTAGGGGTGCTACTCCCTAAAGGTATAATTATTTTTCATCATATATTCAAGTCGTTTTTTCAAATATGAAACCGAATATCAAATTACTATACTTATTAAGAACAACTTCAGACAAAACAATAACGAAAACAAAAGATTGACAGTTAATACGCACTATAATTTTAATTTATGATTTTATTAAATTTATGAATAATAACTTTTCCTCTTTCTCTGATAATTTGTTTTATTATTTATTTATTTTACTAAAACTTCATAAACAAGGATCTATTATTTTTTTTAATTACTTTCGGAGTTGAAAAACTCATTAAGAACAACGTTAATAATAAGGAGCTTAATTGCAAATTTTTTTTCGCATGAAAGCTTCCTTTGTGGTATGTAGTATATATCGCGTTTTATACATTAAATACAATTATTAATTAATTTTGTGTCAATATTTCTGTAAATTATAGATAAATGAAAATTTTATAAATTTTCCTTTAATTTGGAAAGACGTTCTTTTAAGAATAAACAATAATATTTCTTTTTTGATGATTTATATCATTCTTCAAAACATTATTTTTCACAGTAAACACATTTTAATTAGTAATAATAATTTACTGATTACATAAATGCTTCTTAGTTAAGAACCAATTAGGACCAAGAAGTTAAGTGGCGAAAGATTTCCTTTATGAAAATACTGCAAACCTCATAAAACAGTGCATGAAAGTATTGATTAATTTCATAAATGTTTTATGTAAATTATTTCTAAATTAAAATGATTCTTGTAAGGGATTACTAAGACCAAGGA
Source organism: Uloborus diversus (assembly GCF_026930045.1). NCBI lineage: Eukaryota > Metazoa > Arthropoda > Arachnida > Araneae > Uloboridae > Uloborus > Uloborus diversus. Next base: position 117,949,820 of record NC_072739.1, read on the forward strand.
ATGCGGAGTCGCATGGGAAATGACCGACTTTTCCTCCTAAAACTTAAAAGCCTCCAAATCCATCTTCTTTGCACCAAAATCGGTAAGCCTTCGACTCCAGTCTTGAAAGCCCTTCAGACATGGAGGGAAATTGACCGTAGCTTCGACTAGAATAATTTTTATTCTTCGAATCCAACTTCTTTGCACCAAAATCAGTCAAACTACGACTTCGGCTCCGACTCCATAGTCTTGGCAGACCTTAAGACACGAACGGCAAATGACCAACTCCGGCAACTATTATTTCAAAGCCTTCGAATCAGACTTCTTTACACCTAAATCAGTCCAACTCCGACTTCGGCTCCGATTCCGTAGTCTTGGCAGACCTTCAGACACGAACGGAAAATGACCAACTCCGACTACTATAATTTTAAGCCTTCAAATCCGACTTCTTTACACCTAAATCAGTCCCAACTCCGCCTCCGCAGTCTTGGGAGACCTTCAGACACGGAAACAAAATGACCATCTCCGACTACCATAATTTTTAATTCTTTGAATCCGACTTCTTTACACCAAAATCTGTCCCACTCCGACTGGACAGTCTTGGCAGACCTTCGACTACTACAATTTTAAAACCTTCACCTCCTTTTACCACAAAATCAGACCGAATTCTGGAATTTCAAATCGTACGACTCGCACTCCTTTACCTAAAAATCAGTCTGACTCCGCATCCCTACCAAGACCTATAAAACTTCCAATTTTGTCAAAAAAGCAACCCCTTGTGACAGGACTTGAGTTTCGCGGCGCATCGAGCAGCAAACATTTTTTTCCCTAATACGCTGACGCCAAACCTCCTGACACCTTCTCCACACGCACTCCTCTTTGTTGTTCATCAATTTCGATGCACCTCTTCCGCCTCCTCCTACATCTCGAACAATAAATAATAATAAAGAAAAAATTCCATCCACCCCCTTTGCCGTCTTGTTGTGTTCTTTCCACACCAAATATCAAGCGTGTCTTCTTTTCCAGGTTATATCCATGAATCATGATATTCTTTTTTCATCAATCAAGCCTCTGTGGCTATAGAACATCGATGGGAGATCGAACTTATATATACATTCCAGTTTAAAAGGAGAAAAGTTATTCTTATTTTTTATTTATATATTTCATTTTTCAAATTCTCCCCTGCGTTTGGTTTAAGCGAAGAAAGCGGTTTTTCTTGCGAACACAACCGCTGACGAAGTAACAATAATGCAAAAGTAGAGGAGAAAAAGTTTTTGAGGAGAACAGGAAATTATAAACCACCAATTTATACATCCAGTGTGGCAACGGTATCAAAAGAACTGGAGAAAAGCGATGGAAAAAGGTGCTGACAAAAATAAAAATAAAGTATTTGTTGTGTCTAACCTCTTTAATAGTCAAAGTGGGCTAAGATGTTTTCAGCTTTGGGACGTCTTTAAAGTCTTTAACTCTTCTATTTTACGATTTACCTTGATACATTATGATCATAAAGAGACATTACTTTATTTCCACAAAATGTTGATTGCTCCCCCCCCCCCCTACTTTACGTGACAAATATTTTATTTGCAAATATATACTAATGGAATGGAAAAATATAAAATTATCTGAAGTCATAATATTTGTGTGCTGAAAAAAAGGAAATGATGCGTGTTTGAAATAGCAATTTTTATTCGAGAAAATAGTTCAGGTTTTTTAATTGTATACGGTATAAAATTTAATTTTATATTTTCTGTAAGAAGCTTAGCTCCATGGTTTGTGTAATAAATTGTGCATACTAAATCTGCTAATTTGAGAAAATAAAGAGTATCTAATATTACGTCTTCTCTCATAGCAACCTCGCCCTTAATATTGTTATTGAATATTGTAATTTTATTGCATTTAACAGTTTTAAAGATAATCTTTGCAATAAACAGAAAGTAAACTTCCTTCTCTCTTCTTTATCGAGCGAACATCTTAGCGATCAAGTTCACTCTTTAGAGTTTAGGATCTTATTTTCTCCAAGGATCTTAAAAGATTCCTTCTATGAAGACCATTCGTAGGTAGAATATTTTCCTCTGCGACAGTCTTTACCTTCCGCGGAGGAAAGGATGTAGAGAACTCAGCTACCTGCTATGGACGGTACTATAGCATTCTATTTACGATATTGTAATGTTATGCCTTTTACCAAGAACGGGCTCAGAATTTTTTTTAGGGAGGCGCGAATGATTTTTATCACATGCTCTTACCACATACCCTGAATTACACAATCATACATTTACATTCATATATATTTTTGTATGTGTGCGTGAGTGAATACGCGTTGCGCGCGTGTTTAAATGTCAAACCCCCGAACTAACTGTCTCCCCAGCAACTTTAAAAATTGTCTTAAGTTCTTTAATTTCAAAAAAAGAAAACGTTCATAGAACGTTCTGAACCCGACCCCTCCCTTAACGTAGTAACAGATGACCTGCAATTGCGTTTTTAAGACTTCAATTAAGAAAAAATTTCGTAGGAGAGTCCCAAAATATTTTTTCTCCTAAAAATCCTCTAAAATTACGTATTTTGAACTTCAATGTCAAAAAATTGCATTGGTACAGTTAACTTATCTCGGCTCGAGGAGGAGGCGATTGTCTCCCTCTTGTATCCATACTTGTCTTTCATTCAAGCTAATAATTATTTTTAATATTAGATATATTCTAGCTTTTTTTTATTTATTTATTTTCCCAAGCCAATAAGTACAGTTCACCAACTATGAAGATATAATTTCTTTTTCATCATGAACTGTCGACGCCTTCAACTTCCTAAAAAAATCCCACTTATTTCGTCATCGGCAAACTCAGACCAGTTTGAAACTGAACTGACTCGTCTATTCCCCCGTCGACAAATTTTCTTTGCTCGGAAGCCGTTTGTCTGTAGGTTGTTGTATTCATCCGATGCCCCCCCCCCCCCTAAAGCCTCCTGGTTTCTTCTTCGCCTTACCCTCCCACGCCGCACTACAAAAGAAGCGGTTAAGTTGCTGCAGAGCATAAATGTGCGAGGTTGTATTCTTTGGTTGGTATTTGACAAATTTCTCAATCCTTCAGCTGGATAAATAAATTCCGGTCTTAACAATTTTTTCCCGCGCTTATATATATTTAGTAGGAAGTGCAGCATCCTATCTTCTCTGCGGTCTCTCCGTATTTTTATTTATTGTGTGTCGCTTATTGTGCGAAACTAAAAGCTACTTTTTGTGCGTTGTTGTGATGAATGGTTGCTTTGAATGGAAGGTTAAGGGAGCAGCCTTTTGCAGGTGGAAGAGATTTGTTTGCTACCTTGTTTCGCTTTTGCGCGAAATGGGTCTTTCGCGGGGGTGCGATAAAAGTGCCGCTCTTGATTTTTTGGCATTGTCGTGCCTTTATTTAAATCATTACGATGCTTTAATTACTGTTATAAGTTGGTTTCATTTTTTATTTGTATGAGTTGCTAATGGAAGTTGGAATTTCGTGGTGGCAACTTTAAGTGATTTAAATGACCTTTTATAAATGCTCGTTGTTGTTGTTGTTTTTTATAACTTATTTTATTTATTTATTTATTTATTCATTTATTTGTGTAGACCGGCTGAAAAAAGTATTTGAACAAAGCGAATTCAAAGTAGCCCGAAAATTATGCGTTGAAAAAGATTGAAACAATATTACATTAACTTTAATTCAAGGTAAACTTTGCGTTTAGGTGCGCATGCTATTGACAATTCAACAGACATTTAAAACTGCGAAGGAAATACACTACAAATTTGAATGTATCTAAGTTTATAAAAGAAAGGTTTGCTATATATAAACATTTTGACTGACAGTTCTTATAAGGCTGTTGCTTTATTTACAACTCAGCAGCACAAAGCTCCAGATTTTCTCTATAAACACAGGGAATTACTCAGCGGTGTTCAAACCAGGGGTGAGCAGAAGAGAATGAATTCAAATCAGATCGAAAAAAACTCATAGTGTATTTTTTATTCTTAATCATAAGCTTTTTCTAAAAATGTGTATGGAAAACTTTTAATTTTTTGACGTGTATAACGGCATACAATATAAGATGTTTGCAGTGAATATTTATAGATAATGTCGAAAGCAAATTTCTGCTTGGCAGGTTATTTCATTTTTTGTATACAATTTTGTGTCTAGATGTGCTTGGAGAATTCCTCTGCTGTCATTAAATCTAGTATCGGAAACGCGATAAAAATTATTCTCAGTCATATATTTTTTATGTTTTTTAACGTCATGTAGGAAGTGCATAACAAAACCAAGATTTCTTTTTAAAAAAACATTTGCATTGTTTAGATATCTTTCTAATGCTCTGCTTTATATAATAACTTATTACTTATTTCAGCGAAATTCATCTTCAAAATTTAAGCAAGAATGAAAACTTTAAATTTTATTAGATTTTTCTGCAATGGCTCTCAGAGCTAGATTTGTATTGGTAATACTGATGCATTAAATATTTCATTATGCTGCGACATTTATTCTGTAAACCCATGATCGGGACTTAAAAGTAATAAATCGAGTATATTCATAGTTGTAAGAATTATTTCTGGGTTAATTTTTTTACGGATTGAAAGTTACAAAAAAGGGTAAAATTAATTACTTTACATATTGAAATGTAAAATCTTGAAGCCTGTGCTAAAATTAAAATTTTATCAAGAGATTCAATTTAATGCCATTTTGCTTTTTCGGCTCTAGCATTGATGGATTCAATAGCCGTGTACTTTACTGTAAAGTTGTTTATTTTACTCTTAGACTCTGTGGACGGCAAAACGGTATTTACAGAAATAGTAGCTTTTCTTGATTTTTGGGAGAACGTTACATGAAAATGTTACATCTCCTACATAGTGGGTAGAGCATTTTTCAAAATGAATGTTTTTGTGAAAACATATTCCACGCGTCTCAAAACTATTTCTGAAATTCTCAAATCTAACGCAATACATTGATGTAACATTTATAGTATTTAAGTTATGGTATGATTTGTCTTATGCTAAATGAATATGTACTGACAGATATTTATTAGCTTGCGTTTTCGCGCACATTTTTAAAATATCACTCGGACTAATTTTATCATTCATAATTAACGCTTGATGAAACTTTTTAAATTATAATTCGAAAAATATTTTTAGGTTCCTTACATGTAGTTCAAATAACCTCTTCTACACTGATATTCCTACGAATATACCGGAGAAAACTTTTGATATTTAATGTCATCATGCCTTCATCATTTTCAGCGGAGGATATTTAAAAAGGTCTAGCAATCTTATTGACGATAGATGGCAGCACTGTAGTGAAAGTAATATAACGTAATGAATTCACTTACAGCGTGACAAACGTTCTGAATCGTCGATGAAATTTCATCGCATTTTTTGGTGTTTGATATAAAACCAATCGACACTAAAAAATCTAAGAAACAGCGGAACGTAAAAGAAACCAATTGTAATGGAAAACATCAAGAAATACTTCAAAGAGTAAAATAAAATTCGAAATTAATTGTTTTCCATTGCTTCTTTTCCTCCGTCAGGTCTTGTAATTGCCACGAAACATAGCAAAAATATGTAGAGTACTTTGTCTCGTAAAATATACGTAGTATGTACCGAAAGATTTTGAGTTTTCAGGACCAGATCTTCAGGAGAAAAATATACATATGTATTTATTAGCATAATAAAAGCAAATGACTTGTTTAATAATTTATTCTCAGTATGACCAAAGATTTTAAATTTATCTCCTTTTTAGGTACGTGATTTTTTTTTTTTTTAGTTACAGGGCAGGGCTTAATTTCAAGGGAGCTCGCAGGAGCTTAACTCTTATATTATTATTTAATTTTTGGTGACTTTTGATACTTTAAACAAAATCAAGACTTCGTACATGTATAAACGAGTTGTGAAGGCAGTTGGGCTCCTACACTTGTTTTGTCTAAAACCAAACCCTTGCCCTGAGCCATTTAATTGATTTGATGATCAGAAACTGTATCCTTTGATGTAATATTCGTTTGTCATACTTTTTATGTTATACAAAAGAAGACATCTGAACTTTTCCGATTTAAGCACACTTTAAAAATTTTCGCACAATATTTGGACTTATGTTTTTCGCTTAAACGTTCAGTTTGTCCTTGGGATCTTTTTCATATTGTTCAAGTTCATGTTCATTATTTTTAAAAAAACTAATATTTAATTTAAAATGTTGTAGATCAAGATTTAATATAATGAAGAAAATTATCGCTAGAAAATTAGTTAGCAACAACTGACTTTGGAGAAGCGCAGCAGAACAAATTTTTGAAACTTGTCGTAGTATCATCACCAACTGGCACGCACATAATGGCACACAATGTTGGTAAAAAAAGAATTGGTAAAACGCACATAATGTTGGTAAAAAAAAGAGAAAAAAAGTCATTTAAGTATCGGAATACTTGACGTAGTTTGATGAAGTATTGATACGTTTTTTCCAAATACTTCTTTTCAATGTTCAATCTGCGTTGTTTTCAATGAAAAGATTTTGATATTGAACTTCCTTTATCTAAACAACACAGAAATCGATATCTTAGACCAATGTTTTCCAAAAAAAACTATACATCAAAAGTAAAAACCGTTGAAATATTCAAAAAAAAAAAAGAAGCATTTGTTGTTTTATATTATCTGTTTATTAAGAAGGGATTTTTTACAAATATATACATCTATGTACATTGAAACAAATCTTGTTCCCTTGCTTACGCAAGTTATGCTGGGACAAAAGTTCTGAAATTAAAAATTCATCTACAGATTTGATTCATTTTTTTAAAGTCCATTTGGCTTATCGGCTCCACTGCTAGATCAAACCGCACTGCACTTCACTGTAAAGTTGCTTATTTTACACTTAGACTCTATAGACGGCAAAACGATACTTACAGAGAAACAGCTTTCTCCATCTCTCTTGGGAGAAAGGTAACAACAAAATGTTATTTAACAGCTGTTTTACACCTTGATTATTTTACAAATTAAAATTAATTTTAAAATGTAAAAATATTATTTTAAAACAAACTAAATTAGGACAGTTTTAGTATAGTAAAAATATTATTTTAAAACACAATAAATTAGGACAGTATTACAAGCTGACGACTGAAGAGTAATAAATGAGAACAGTGCTACAACTGAGTTTAGAAGAATGTCAAGATTGAAATTCAGTAAAAATTGAGACTACAATGAGAATTGAATAAATATCTTTGTGTTTCAAAAGTAAAGTAATAAATAGCGACGTTTTAAGTGCGCAAAGTTGTGTTGAACTGCAATTTTGTGCACTTAAGCGTTGTTATTTCTTATTTCACAATGATAAATTTCAATATAAATGATTAGTTAAAAAGCTCATCAACTGACGTGTTAAATACAATCATTCAACACTAGAGGAAAACATCACAAAATAGTGCATAGTCGTTTTGATATCATTTTCCTGAATAAAAGTAATTTCCCTTTTTAAAGATACACCATTATGACTCCCAAAAAAATCAATACGAGTATTTTTCGGTTATTACTCATAAAAAGTTTAAAATTCCAAAAGAATTTTTAGAATGCATTTATTTATTCGCCTCCTACGATTAAATCTTCATTAAAAGAAGAAGACGCCTACACAGTTTTCATAATAACGTTATTAATGAAATATATCCCTTTAAAGCAGTATAAATTTTTAAAGCTTTAATGCAAAATAATTTTTTTATCTCGCTTTACCAAGAGCTTTTATTGCTCTTTTAATTGCAGACCATATCAAATTTTCCACGGCACCGCCAGCGTATACACTATTTCGCAAAGAACATCCTCGTCTTGATTAAATTATTCGTTGCTTTAAAAGCGTTGATTCGTTTACAAGATGAAATATAATGAAAAACTAAAAACAAATCAGAGCAAATTTTTACGCATCTACCTTTATGGCTTGGCATATATTTAATACATAAGCTGAAGCGAAAAGCCATTTTTTTTCCTATCCCTAACTCGTAATCAAATTATACTCACGTCACTAAAGCTTAAATTTGACCCTATACAAACAAGAGACATTATTTATTTACGAAAAGCATTATCGTCAATTATACCATCGTAAAAATCAGTAACAACCCTACGGTGTAATAGCGAAAAATATCTCCCCACGCCTAAAGGTTGATAAAATAATAATAATAACAAAAGAACAAATAAATAATTGTGTAAAAAAGCTTCTACTCAAAATTTGCTTACCGAAGTATATCGCACGAGTAGAAAACCGTATTTACTTGTGTACTCAAGCCTTTTTTTGCACGTGCTTGTATTTTTTTTAATCCCAATTTCATTTTCACTTAAGGCTATGCGAAGAACAAGTCATTTCTTTTTATAAATTTAACTTAATTATAACCACTCTTTCTTAATTACACGTTAAAGCCTAGCGTCTCTTCAAATGCTATGTCAACACCGGGCACGAAGATGCTGCATTGTTTAATTTTGTCTCCCTTGTTTAATATGTTTTTTCCCTCTGTCTTTTCTCTTCTCCTTTGCTAGCATTTGTCCCATTTCGTTTTTTCGGCTCTCAGAATTTTTGTTTGGTGGTGCTCGTTAAATATTTAACGAAGAATTTTTTTTTTTTTTTTTTTTTTGTTTATTTAAGTTATTAAGAGTCATTTTCACTGGGTTGGGAATGTTCCGTATGCTATCTTTGCGGAAAAATTTTTGCTCTCTAATCCACGCTAATAGCTGGAACCTACGCTCCAAAAATCATCATGATTAAGAAAGGTTTTATTAATAGGGCCCCCTGAATTTCTGTTTACACGTATTTAGTTTTAGACATTTTTCATCGCGGAGGGTAGTTATTGACTTTAGCTAAATTTCTTCGAGGGAGCGTAAAAATTTCAGCAAACATTAGCTTCAAAAAAATGTATGTATTTTAGGTTATTTGCGTTCGCAAGAAGCGACATTTTTATTTGCGAATTTCTGTTTGTTTACTATATGCATCGGTTCACGCATAATTTCAGCATATGTGTTCGATAATAAATATTTATGAAGGGAGCTAATTTTTGTCTTTGTTTTGCAAAAATCTAGTTTGAATTGGCAATAACAAGCTGTTCAGCTCACTTGATTGGAGCTTGCCGCGTTTTTTCTCCTTCGAATCATATTTTTGCTCTCATTATGAAAGGAACTGTAAAAGCGGTTTTTCAGTTGCATTTCATTTGATTTATGGTTTTCTTCGTACTAATAGTTCGTGGTGATTGCTTCTTAAAAAAATGTTGAGCGTAGCCTTTGGCGTTTTCTTTCGAAATTATAATTGTTAAGTTATGGATTAAATTGTTAATTAAATTTTTCTGCAGCCAAATTAAGTATTTTCAATTATTGAAATTATTTATAGTCATTAACATTCTTGATGATGTATTTTTTGTAACTACATTGGTAATTTGATATAAATTTAATTATTAGGAAATGAAGTTTAGCGTGCTATGTGTTTTGTGCTTAAAATTTAACTACGTGTATATTTACCTAATATGTAATTTCAACATTAATCTCTTTTGAATGTTAAATTGTTTCGTTATTTTTATTTTATTTTTGAAAAGCGCCTTAAATTAAGACATGATATCATTTAAGTATTCATACTATATGTACTCTTTTAAAGTAACATGTTCAGTTTCTCTTTAAAATAATAATCTTTTTTTTTTTTCTAATATACAAAAAATAAAGATTTTGGAGCTAATTAACCTATTCTGTTTTTTCAATCGATTTCTTTGCTATAACACTACCTGTCTAGCTGAAATAGTTGCCTTACTTTTTGTGAACATTAAAAAAAATAATAATAATAAGTGTTACATTTTGAGACGAAATGTTTTCCATATGTTTCCTGAGTTTTCTTTTTTTCTTTTTTAAAGACTAGTTTGTTTTGTTATGATATTTTGCAAGCTGTTACTAACTTCTTTTGCAGAGAAAATACAAATGTGTAAAATGCTGAGGAATAAAGAAATTTTGATTTATTTACTTTTCTTCATTATTTATTTATTTATTTAATATTATAGTTTGTCTTTTAAATGTTTTAACCCAGGCTTAGCTGAAATAGTCATAATTTTATATTCTGCTGTCCTTGTAATTTTTGCTCGAGTGCAAGAAATTTTTAATACAATTTTTTTTTCAAGCTAATTTTTCTTTAATCCGAAAATGCCAACATCTTTCTGTCCTTTTTTGCATTATGATACAATTAACATCAACGATAAATCTTAAAAATATTCGCAAATATCTGTCCAACTCATCAATTTAAGTTTTTTTCACTCGAGTAACTCTCTAATTGAAATGTGCTTCATTTAACTACTGTAACGACAACAATTGTAGAAATTAAGCGTTGAATCACTTACTTAGTATTTAATTTGTAACTTAAACAGACTTAATAACGTGCAACAGTGAAACGTATCATAAACAAAGCAAACTTAACGTAAATTGACACGACTTAAGACTTAGATTGGTTGTATAAATTTGCCGGTATCTTCATCGCTAGAAATTTCTGTTTTTCAGTTAGAGTTACAGTCATATTGAAATACATAAAAAACAATCGCCTGAAAAGAGTACAATACACATAGGTTCTAAGCTCTTCCATTTTCACAGTTTGCAATTACAGTGTAGTTATAATTACGGAGTTATAAATGTAAAGTAGATGAAATGTATATTATAGATGAAGTAAAAACATGTTTAATAAGTTTTTCTTTGTTTTTATGCTTTCACATCGTTTCGACATTTTTTAAAGACAAGTTTATCATCCAATC